>NW_013670756.1:5549-27128 GCF_000517525.1 Limulus polyphemus | reverse complement strand
ATTTTTACGTCTTATACTGTGGGTAAAAACGGCTGCTGCTATGATTTTGTCTTGTTTATGAGCTCGTTGTTGTCCTAATTTAGGATCTTCTTTTTTAATAAATTATTGAAAATCTTAAAAAAAAAGTGAGATAGGGGGCCCAGCGAGGATGTTTGCCCTGAGGCCCGTGCTGGCTCTCGACGTTCCTGAATAGCACCTTAAGAAAATTTAAGTAAATGAAACTTCTTCTGCTAGGCATATCAAACCTTTCCCCTGTACTGTGTGAAATTGTTATTCTTGAGCAGTTTGTAAACAAACTGTACCTTTGGGACATTTTCATGGTGCTTCATTTCATCCTAAGGTTTCCACTTCTAGATAGTTTCTTTTCTATTTAATTTGCATAATTGGTGTTATTTTGTTTATAACTGGTAATTTTGGCTTTAAGGTTTGTCATAACAAACCTTGAAATTTAGCAAAAGCACAATAGTTTTTAAGATTTTTTTCAAACTTACTGTGTATTTAATTGCATATAACAATAAAAGCTGGATACTGTGTGAAGAAAATTTTTCATGTTAGCCAGCTTGAGAATCTCTCCTGGAAAGTTTAGTTTCCTTGTGTCATTGCTTTATCTAACTTCTGGCTATCTTTTACGTCTTCAGGAAAGTCTAAGATGATTAATCAAGAAATGGAGTAAATATTTTTGGTATGTGACTGGTCATTAGTTAACCTAGTATGTTGTTATTGTAAGATAAAAAAACAATGATTAAATTACCAAATTTGGTACTACTTGTACATTTTTAAACAGTATCTTAATCTTTATATGCCAGGTATAGATCTTATGAAGATATTCCAATGTTCTTTCAAAATTATATATGTAGTACAAAAACCCTACAATAAAAACAATTATAATTTTTTATCTTTAATATGCATATTTTGCCAGTCCTACAATTAAGAAGTATTTTAATTGTGGTTTTTATTATATCCTTATTTAATCATATTGTTATTAGCTTTTCTGTGAATACACCTAATTTGACTGTTATAGTAATAAAATTTTGACAAACTTTTGAGTACTATTGTAGAAAACCATGTACAGCATGACATATATAAATATAAATGTTTAAAGAGATGTGTTCATTCAGAAAACCAAATATTTGTCTTGCTATACATTAAAGAAAATAACCCCTGAGAAGCTTTGATTAGATTACTTCATTGTCTGACTATTTAGTTCGCTCTTTAAGTTATTAGTACCTTTCTGAGAGTACAGGTTGACATTTAAAGATAAAGATTCAGTGATCAGCACTTAATAAAATATTATTAAATAATAAATTATTGTTTTTTTTATTTTATTGAGAGTGTTGATCATTGAATCTTTATCTTGAATCTTAGTTCTTTCCTTTATTGTAAATGCTTTGAGAATCATTCATCATTTGAAGAAAATAAACATGATTATTTATATGTTCAGTTATTGGTTTAACAGTGGCTTCTCTCTTGCTGTAGCTCTTCCAGGAGCGTCCAGTTTGGTCAAGAAATGCTCTAGTTGCAGTGATGGGATGTGAACGAACTGTCATAAAGTTTATTTTGCCAATTTTTTCATACTACCATCTCACAGGACCATGGAGAAGCTTTTGGGTGAGATTTCAGTATGATCCAAGAAAAGATCCATTAGCCAAACAATACCAGACTCTTGACTTCCGTGTTAAACTACGTAAGTGGTAATTTTCAGAGAGCTGGTGTGATTAACACAATTTATTGATATAACCAGTTGCTTACAAATGTTGATTATAATGATTAGTATTATGTAAAATAATCAATCAAAATTATGATTAGCTCAATTAATGTCATGAAAATAATCAAGTAACTGAAATATTACCATTATGATTTCTCATTATTATTTTTGATTAATTCAAGGCTACTTAGCTTAATTTATTAGTGTCAGAACTCCCAAAAATAATCAACTACATGAAATTAATATTTCTGAGTATACTGTTTTTTATTATTCCAATTATCCGTACTTCATATGAAAATATTTAATTAATGAATCTGATAATTAATCAGCTAATTGCACAGCTCTACTTTTCATTAAAAAGAGTTACCTTATTCAATTTGATTATAACCACATATTTATAAAAAGTGAGTGAAAAATCACCAGGTAACTTGCAGTACAATTCTCATAATTGAATAGTGAAGTTCTAGTTACATCAGAAAACAACTACATGTGCATGGCCAAGATTTCTAAGACCAACAAAACAGACTCTTTGCTATTGGAGACGTGTAGAGAATAACCCACATCTAACATCCACTGCTGTTGTCAGACCCGTGCAAGTATAACTCAGTGTCATCAAAAGTTCTTTTTGTAGCATGGGCTACAATGGTAGACTAGTTAGATGGAAGCTACTCCTCATTTTAGGCAATATTGTATATCAACAGCAGTGGGCATCACAGATGCTATCACACTTTCTTGCCTTTTGGGTGTTGTAATTTTTTTCTGTTGAGTCCAGATTTGTATGATTTGTGGACACTAGATGCATCTGAGTTTGGAAATGATCTTCCTAGGAATTTTCTTTGAATCATCTCAAGCTATGACAAAATACAGACTATTTTGGTGTGAGGTATCAGTTGGGTGGCTGGATGATTACAGGTTGCAGTATGCCAAGATATCTAGCATTGTAGGAGGCCTTCTATCTATCTATGCCAATGACAAACTTACCAGACAAGGTAGTATTTTCATGCAAGAATGAGCTTCTGCTCTTTCAACCCAAGTCACAAAACAATGGTTTGAAGGACAGTTCTTTGCTACCTTCCCATGATCCAGTCAATCACTGACTGTGAATTTTAATAAGCACAAGCTTAGGTACTTGTACTTTGTCCAGGTTATGAACTTAAAAAAATGTGGGGGTGGATGCTATGATAAATAACACAAAAATCCTAACTTTCACACAATTTATTTATAACATAACATATTTTAACAATATTCATTATTACCTCACCAAAGGTTTTGTATAAGCTTTAAGAACTCACTATGTGTATACTTAAAAGATGGTATACACTGTGCAATGGTCAGGGTGACTTTGTATTAAGAGGTAGCGGCCAAAGTAGTGGTGGTGGAAGTGCTTTCTGTTACCCAATTTCAACACCCAGCTCTTAACGTCCTTCCACAGTGTTTCACGTGATTAATTAATTGTTGGTCATTGGCTGCAGAAGTGTCTTACAGACCAAAGTTGAAACATCACAGGTCAGAGTAGGAAGTGGGTATAACTCAAGAAATGGCTCTTTATATCAGCCTTATGGTGGCTGTTGGAGAAGAAACTTCAGCTGAATTTATGTATTATTGAAATAATGTAGGCATTTCACTTCATTGCATTCCTCCATAGAGTGTTAGTGCACTTACTGAGATATATATATGACGTTTGTGTGCCCTCCTCCACACTTTGTGTATGTGGTGTTATAGAAAATTTATTAATTTTTGTATAAGGATGTGGCACCGTCTGTGAATATAGTGAACTTTAACTTATTTCAAAGATAAGAAATGCTCAATAACAGCAATAATGGGTGTGTGTGTGTGTAAAGGGGGTTGTTATTCTCTCATTAACATGCCCTCTGTTCCAAATTATCATTCCACAAAGTTTGATTGAAATTAGCCAAGTGATTTAAGAGTACTTAGATAATGAACATACAGACAGACACAGATTTTTATGCTTTATATATATATATATAGATAGATAGATAGATGTATGGTCCATCCCTGTAAAACATCTCAAACAAACAACTTCTAGGGCCATCCTCATCTAAGTTCTTCACTAGAAGTGGTGTTACAGTCCCACAGGCTCAGAATTCTAGTCTTGTAAATAAAGTATGTACCCATGTTAATGTTTTGAATACTGACAAAGGCGTATCAGTTAAATACTAATGGTAATATTGCACCCCTTTGTGTCATGTTTATTTGATATAATGGGTTCTTTCTGGAGTGGGTGTCTATTTACATGTTGGAACCATTACTGTTCTAAAATTGTAGGTAACTGACCATAAAAATTAGCTTTAGATGAAAATAGGAAAGTACTAATGTTTTCTAAATGTGACAGTAATGTTAGTGAACTGAAATGTTTGAGAATTAAAAAAAAAAGAATAATGTATAAATATGACATTTCTAATAAAAGAATTAGCATAAAGAATCACACAAAAAATGTGCAGTGAATTTCAAAAAGTTTTGGGTCTTTCTTTTTTTAAATTTCAATTCAAATATGACAGTTTTTTTGATATTCATTTTATACTTTTCATCTGCTATTTTCTTCCTTAGTTAAAAAGCTTACGCATGTTTTAAACTAGGGTTTGGAATAGTAATAAATAATACTGTAAAAATAATAATCAGTTCAGAACTTCAAACAATTTTCAGTGGGACCATCACATGATGTAGGAATTAAGTCCAAAAGAAGTGCTTACAACTACAAGCTTCCAACAAAGTTTAGCCGACCAGGTGATCGGGTTGCCACAATTCAAACTCAGAGTTTCTCTCTTTCTAGAGATGAAGAGCCAGAAGACAAACATGGAGAAGAGGAGATGAACAGAGTAAGTAAAAAATAAAATGTTTCTTATTTTTTAATATTTTTGTCAGCTTTTGTTGCAGTACTGTGTATCAAGAGAATATAGTTAAACTGAGCAATAAGAAAGGGAAAATTTGTTTTAAAAAGAATTAGATTTATGAAAATACAGTAATAAAAATATTATTTTAATAGTTGCACTTTAACTGCTGATAGTTGGTGAAGCAGTATAAACCAGTATGCCTAAAATTTGTGATAAAACACATTAATTGCAAATATTTTCCCCAACATTACTCGTAATTTGTTGTGGATTCCACATCAGAGGCAAGTAAAAAAAAACTTACAACTCAGATCTGTCTTTTGTCTCCCACAGGTCATTATCTAATCAAGCCTATTATTTTAATGTTCAAACAATATAAAGTATTCATCATTTAGCTCTTACCAATCCAGCAAGATTTATAACATGAGATGTTACCCAGTAGACTTAAGTGTACTTGTATTTGTAAAACTTAACTCAGTACAGTGTTTATTGACACATCCATAAATTTGAAATGACAATCATTTATTTGTATAATTGGTGGAGGTATATAGTTTTTAAGCCTCAAATGTTTGTTCAAAAGTATTAGTAATAGTTCAAAATTAATTTTGATAAAGTCATCAAATTCTTATTAATACAAAAAGAGCACTAAATGGTATGAATACAGAACAGCTGACAAGTTTGCCATATAACTACTTTAACTAGGATAATTAAACTAAACAAATTTCCTTTTCTTTTAATAACAAGCAGTTTTAATTGTGGTTTATTTTAGTTTAATGTTGACTGTTGGTGCTGTTCATTTGAGTACTTTACATAATTTGTTAAACTTCCAAGTATCACTGATAAATTTTAAACTATATAAAAAATTCAGATAAACTTTAAGAAAAACACTTAATCCTCTCTGCAATGTATCCATATGAGTCTCGTAAATGAACATAAGAAGTTTTTTTCTGTTTTTTCATAGGTTTTTGTAAGCTTAGAAGAAATGGATAGTGTGAAACTTGTAAATTAGAGTATGTTTACAATTATGTAATGCTACATATGCATATGTGTAAAATTTCTACACTGTTCAATAGTGTGTGTGTTTGTCTAAAGATAATCAAACATGCAGATGCCATGAGTATTATGGGATACTTTGTCAATATTCAAGGCAAGCATAATATATGTAAAAAATAATATTAGTTTTAAAATCCAAACACCTGAAAGAGGACATGGTTAAAATACAAACACAACAAAACATTGTGGTAATAAATGCTTTTAACCATATCCAATTTTAGCTATTTTGATATCACAACTAACTTTGTGTTGAGATATCTCCACATTTTATCTGATAATATTATTGAAGCACAATATATTTTTGTAACTACTAGAAACTGAGCTACAAATTCATCCCAGGACTTCTGCCACCTTGCCGCCAGATGTTCTATCAGCTCTGTGATATAGAAGAACCAAAAGTTCAGGCCCTGGTTCATCAGAATGATGATCAAAGTCCTGAAGAGTGCCATCCAAAAGAAGGGTGGTGTGTGCCTGGTGTTCTCGAACAGTGTCGAGAAATTATGCAAGAATCTTTGCAAGAAACTTTGAAGAAGATTAGACTAAAAAGTATGTGCCCACTATTTTAACCTTTTTTTTAAATATTTAAATCCACTATTCCATAGCAAAAACTGCTTTTTTACTACAGTATTTGTATATTTTGTGTATATTAACAAGCAATATCTGACTTAATCAAAGAAAATTACAGTAGATTGCAAAATGAGTCCTTGTAAAATCCAGTAAAGAATAAATAGCTTATGTACATGGGTGAAGCACAGGTGCAATCTGCAAGGCATTTTGCTGCAGTTGGAAAGGTTGATAGACTATACAGGTGAAGAGTTACATGCTACCAAAGTGAAGCAGCTTTGGGTGATGGTCATCAGTTGTATCACCAGCATCAGTCATCTTGGTAATCCCTGTCAGTGATTTTTTTTTCTTCTTGTTAGTTAGCTCTCTATCTCTTCTCCTGCTAGTTATCACTTGGATTTTTCATGCTAATTATTTCTTTCTCACCATCTTTCATCTGCTGCCTTTCTTACTTTTTATTATACAGCCTATCTTCCTTTAATGACTGCTCATCATGCTACTATGTCTTTCTTCATCTTCTGTTGGCATATCCTAATCAGCAATATTCAATAGTTGCATTCTTCACCCACATTTTCTTTCTTAAGCAAGCTACAGTTTTGTCATCCATGAGGACCCTGGAATATTCCACACTATGTTTATTGTTATTGTGTTTTGTAGGTAGTACTGCTGTTGACACCACCAATCTCCTATTACTTTGACCCTGCTGCAGATCTAGGGAAAGAACTTAGCTTTTATTGATTTTTCCTCATTTGTTTGAGGCTGTTTACCCTAATCTTGATTTTGACTATTGGAAGGAAATCTCTCCTTATTGTCATTTACAAAAGCTGCTTTAAATGCATTGAGCTTGAAATGCAGCTTTTGGACAACCAGCTTGCTAAAAAAACAAGCATATCCTGTTTCCCATCACAATTACACCTGCTGCACTGTTAACATTCTGAGCATTTTGTGATCTTGCACTTGCAGGTCAGCTTCAAAACTAATGCTTTTTATATTTGTATAGAGTTTGGAGTGAAATCACATTAAAACAACCAATAGCCACAAGCCAATTTTATAGTGATTTCACTGAGAACACATACTAGTCACTCCAAACTCTATACAAAATTAAAACAACCAATAGCCACAAGCCAGTTTTATATTTGTATAGAGTTTGGAGTGACTAGTATGTGTTCTCAGTGAAATCACATTAAAACAACCAATAGCCACAAGCCAATTTTCAGCAATAACTGCTCCAACTAACCCTATAAAAGTTACTATCTGTATAAGTATTCCTTTTCTTTCAGGATTGCTCTACACCATTCGTCAAAAATAAGCTGTATTCTGCTACATTTTTGGGAAATACAACAAAATCCCACATTAAACAGGCTGATAGCACTTTAGCAAAACACACTGTGATTAAATCATAAATCACTTGTTAAACTTTAGAATATTATGTTTGGATTATCCAAAAATGTGATGGTTCTAAATTTGTATGGCATCCTTAGTAGTTGGATGTGTTTTAGAGCTGTTGTTATCTTTCACTATCCATGTTGTGTGTAGTAGTATATGCTCAGTGGTCTAGTCTTTGTACTAATGTGTAATAACATTTTTAAAAATTGAATGTTCAATTATTTGAACCACCATTCATAAGATTAAGTGCTTATGAAATATTTTGTTGCCATCACAGTAATAATAAAAGGCTTATTTGCTTTGCCTGAAAATTCTGATGTCTTTCATTCTGTTTTAAATACTGTGATTGCTTACAAGAAATTGTACTTCACTTGCAGGAAAATAAAATTTGATTTATACAGTGAATATAACCTTCTATTTCACATATTTTTTCATGTTATATATACATATCCAAGTAGGTGGTAGAGCATCAACATAACATAAAAATATGGAAATAATACTTTTAAGTGTATGAACAAGCATTTGTTTTTATTTATAATTTTTCCTTTATATTTATACTTTGCTGAAAGGGTGTAAATTAAAAATGGGGTGGGTAAAGTCAATTGGCCAAATATTGATTAATTATAATGTCTTATGCAGTCACTTACTCAGGAAGCAGTTTGGTTTTTACAATGAACTTTGCAGGTCCAAAATAAAACAACTTATCAGTTTTAAGACCTGACTATCATAAAATTTAAACTTGCTAACTAGTACTTGGTAAGCCCTAAAGAAAATACCTGAGATCTTTCCCTCTCAAGAAGTCATGCCAGAATATTTTATCTATACACTTATTACTTAAACAAATATCATATTGGTCTGATTATAGGGTAGTGTTTTTTAATTAATAATTAGGCTGTAAAATTCATATTTGCCTTATAATCACAGCCAACCACAGGCCCCTTCCCCCTACTGTAGCCTGTCACATTCCTTGATGTCCAAATAGCATCTGTCTATGCATGTGTGCCATATGTTCACACAAGATCATCACTAATTCTTGTAGTCAATCCACCTACAGGCTGTTCAGTTATAGTATTGATTTTGCAGACCTAAAAAAGGATATTATGACATTCAATTTTTTTTCTTTCCCATGGTTTATGAAAATGGGGGTTGCCTTATATTTGAGAGTGCCCTATAATCAGGCAAGTACAGTAGTTCTGATATTCTGAGAATATATATCAAAATTTTGTTTGGAACACGATTTTCTTATGAGGCTTCCAAGAACCTGGATAAGGTGAAAATTGTAACTGCTTGAAAAAATAATAAATACAAAGCATTGTATTTATTTCCTTATATTTCAAGCATATCAATTTCTGTATATATCTAGATATGTAGAATTGCCTATACACACAGAAAAGGTGAAGGAGCTAGTACCAAGAAGCTTAATTTTATGAGCTTCTCAGTGTGTTTTAAGTTATAATGCCTATCTTGTTGGTACTGAGCAAAGTAATTGTCCTTTAAGAGTTCTCATATTTTTTTCTCTTTCCACCATTATGGATGAACTTTTGTTTATTTTTATTTATTTATAACTGTAAATGTATAAGTCATAATGTTTTCAAATTGTTATAACTTACATTTTTTGGATGTCTGTTTAATAACACATTTTGTTTAGTAAAAGTATATTTGAAACTTCAGCAAGTTCAAAAATACTTAGCAAAAACTGCTGTAAAAGTTGAAGCTGAAGTAATATAGGAAAAATTTATCCTTTGTGATCTTTTCTGTCTCTGATTGTCCAGCACATGAAGAGACATCTTTAAATGAAGCTGAGTTGAAAGAGGAGGAAGATTTAGAGGATCTGGAAGATGATGCTGAATTTTCAGACCAAGAAATAGATGCTGGTGAAATTGAGGAAGTAATGGAATATATGAATACAGAATAGCTTAGTGAACTGAGTTGAACTTCTGACTTGAAGACAAACTCAAAGAAAAGCTGTAATAATCTATTATTTAAAACACTTTTGTACAACTAGAAAATAAAATTCTGTGTTTGTGAAATTTGTAAGTTATCTAGCAATCATTTTATGCAAACTTTTCAAAGTAGTAAAATGTACTTTAATTAAATGAAGATTTATGACTTTTTTTGTTTCTTCATTAGATATTATGAATTTTTGGGCACTAAATTAAAAGAATATTAAAACATGGCAATTAAAATAATATATCTAAAAATCTTCAAAATAGTTAATCCCTAAAGAAAATAAGTAATGATTTAAAAAACTGATAACAAAAAAAAATTTTTTTAAATCACTTTTTTTTTATTCGTAGGAACAAAATATGACATATGGATACACTAATTAAAAATAAAGGATATAAACCTCCACCAAAAGTTAATATATATATCTCCAATAACTTTCTTTTTGTACCAAAATATATTTAAATATTTTACTTTTAAATAAATATTTTTAGCATAACTTGGTACTCAATCTAAGTTAAACTTTAGAATACAGAGTTAATTTCTAAGATTACAAAAACCGATCCCATTTCCAATGATATATCAGATTTAACCTATGATTATGTTAAATTTAAATTCATGTATATTATCTGAAGTTTTTCAACTTTAATTATGTTTTAATATCTGTTTTAATTTATTAAAACCTCTATTTTAATCTGGCTGGTAACCAGATAGAAAAAAAAAGGGGGGGTAGTATTTACTTATTTTTTTTTACAATACATGATTATTAAATCTGTAATGTTAACTGATAAAGTTTGGGAATGAGGAGAAACAAATGGCATACTTTTTTACAAATCTTAGCTTTACCAGGAATTAAATACAAATTTCTACAAGTCAAGTCAGATGATGATTTATATAATCATTGCACAAATCTTATTAATAAGTTTGATGAACAAGTGAGGTCTATGACCATACATGTAATTTACACTTTTTATATCACCTAGTTCATTGTCTTTTATTTACTTATTCAAGAGAAGTAAAACCACAAAGGCAATATGACTGTGAGGTCATGATTTTCATGCTACTACAAATAGTTGCATAAAATGAAAAAACTGGCAATCATCATAGTTTTCATGTTCGCTACATAATTAATCATGCCTACAATCTGTAGTAAAAATTCTGAAGGTAAAAAAAAGAAATGTGATTACATAAATGACCAAATACCAATCTTATCAGAAAACATATATTCAGAGTAGGATGTCCCACTTCTGCACACCTACTATCCAAAGATCATCTTTAAAATGTCATCAAATTTTATAAGATAAATTAACAAATAATTTAAGTTCAGAAGAAAATAATAAAACAGGAAATTGACTTCTCCAAATTATAGACACATGTTCGCAACCTATAAATTCTGGTGAAAATTTATTCATTAAATAGTAACATGTTCATTACAGAAAATTATGTTTTTAGGAGGTGGGAAGAACAGAATGTAATAAGCAATCAGACTTATTCAGTATTAACATACTTCCATCATTGGTAATCCTTCTAAAACAAACGAGATAAATCTGTTTAAAACAAAACTAAGAGAAACTGATTACACAGTTTGCTATCAGAAGAAAGAGTCCCTACAACTTCAAGATGACAAAACATGTTGCAACTTTAAAAAATTATTAATACATCTGATAATATTGGGAAATAAATTGTAAAGCGCTAAATCTTTATTAGCATAGTCTGTTCTTTAACTTGAATGTTTGAATTTTAAAATTTAATAAGTTCTTTATATATTATTCTGCTTCTTAACTCAAAAAGACATTTTCTTTATTAAAAGAACCTGAAATTAGGCTTTAAATGTATATTTACAATCTTTTTTTTTTGTAATGTATCATAAGCATATAAAATATGTGGATATTTGTATTTTGAGTGTTGTTTTTCCAACTTTCTTGAACAGCTTTTAAAATGATTTAATATGACAAGAAAATTAGAATTTGTTAAATGACATACAACTTATTCCATGTATACATTTTTATCTTTTAACAGTTTAACTGGTACACATACTAGGTTTTATTTTCTTGGAATTAAGAATTCTGTGTAGCACCAACTTTTTGAATAAAAACAAGTATATCAAAGGTGGTATATCTTTCACATCATTTTTAAGCTACACATTAAGATTCAATAGAGTTGCTTAAAGAATTATCAAGTCAAACTGGGAAAACCTTTCTGCCATTGATTAAACGAAATGTTTTTCGAGATATTTTATCAAAAAACAACAAGCCCGCAGCTCTTTCAATGCTTTCAATTGGAACCTGTAACAAATCAAATAAAAAAAATTTAATCAAAATTTTAGAATGTACGATTCATAACTTGTAACAATAGAATTTAATAACAATTAAAAGGTGTACTCGTAACATATCAATATACAGTATATGTGAAAACAACCTGGGTAGTATCTTGAGATGTCTTTTATTCAGGTACACAACACCAAACACTCAAAAGTGTAAAACACTAATTGTGCTGTTTGCCATTAAGTTTATACCAATCAAAATAAAATATCAAGTTTTAACCACAGATAATACAATCCTTTTCAGTCTAGAAATACAAGGTAACAATTAAATTTATTATTTTTAATCTAAAAAGATGTTTGAAAAAATTATGATTCCATGCAAGAAACTTAACTCCCATGCCTTTCATAATTGTATAGATAAATATGAGGTGTTATAAAAAAAAGAATAACAAAAAATCAACTTATAAAAAATTATTACACATTAAATATTCCAGGTCTCTGCAATACATAAAAATAGTTTTATAATGACTCTAGGATTTCCCTCATTTTAACAAAACCTCCAATTAACAATTAACTTGTAGTTCTAAGAGTTTGGAAAGGCAAAAATAATTATCTCGATAGAAGATATGGTTGTATTTAGTTTTTGTTTCAATTTCTGAAAGTTTTTCTTGCACACTAATAAACTAAAGTAATTCTAAGAACTTATGAATGAAATAAAAAAAAAGAATATATAATAATATGTCAACTACACTACATCTGCTATATCCAGTACCAACGAGGTCTTTCAGCCAATACCATGGCTTGTCAGGCTGACTGGAATACAACAGACATAACAGCAGTTAGGATGCTATTTATATCATTACTTTCATGAACAACTATTGTTGTTGTGTGGACAAACTAGATTATGACAGTGAAATGTAATTATTTTCCCATACTATATGACATTACCAGTGATATGACCTCAAATCAACAAAGAATACAATGTTTCAACATATAGTACTAGTTGATATGTTTTAGATCACTAATTTTATTCATATTCACAATATAGCTTTACGCAATATGAATACAATTTTTTGATGATTTTGAAATCCTGTTTGAAACTGAACTCTTTACGTTAAGCAACAACAAAATATGTACTAAAAGAAAAATTCTTATAAAATCTCAATTTTTTTTTCTCACACACACACATATATATATTATATACACATCAGTTGCTAATGAAGTAAGAATCACTGAGATTTAAATTACTAAGTAGTCTAGCAATACAATAAGTTAAGTAACTTGAGAATATAGCATAAAAAGTTCCTTTAAAATATATTGTATTAGCACCATGACACAAAATATAATCATTCATCATTTTCCTTATACTTCAGACAATAACAGTCATGAGATTCTCCCTTAGAACATAATTATATATGCAAAATACAGTAAAAATTGCCTGCATATATATATATATTTATAAGGTTATATTTATTTTGACTTTCAATTTCTGAAATTTTTTCTTGCATAACAATAAATTAAAAGTTACTTAGAGGAACTACAACAGATGATGTAAGAGCCAAACAGAGCTGCTAAAACAAATAAGGATAAAAATCCGATGCTGGCATAAAACTTCTAAGAAGAGAAAATGATCAGTCTTTTAGCTTGCCTTATGGGACTGAGTATTTTCCCTGCTTAATATATCAAAATAATGCACTAGAAACATTAAATTGAACCAGCCATCATCGCCCTACCATAAATAAGTTCCAGAAAATAAGAGCAAGTTCAGTTAAAACATAACTACAGAATATATATATAAGCAGAGGGACTCCTGGGAAAATGTAGGATTCTAGAAGTATCACTTATGTAAAAGCTGAAGCTTCCATGAGATGAAGGTCCATTGAAGCATCTGAATAAAACTGTTAACAATGTGATGTTTTTTGTTTTGCACAACTGACACTGAAAATAAGCTGACTGTACTGGTATGCTTAAACATATATATATACATTTAGAAGAAAAAAAGTGTTAACAAAGATTACATATTCAATACAATGTTACATCTGCAACAACCCTTGGATGATATTGATCAGAACACCAAGACAAACCAAACCATTAATACACTTGAGAATTCCAATAATCCAACCTACCAAAGTAGCTACTACAGTTTTAACGTATGTTGATTTATTATGGTTAAACCAAACTCTGATGCCACAAATGCCAACATCTTACATAAACATTGATCTCCTGTGTACAAAGCCAAGCAGAAAATGAAACAAAAGTCAAAGCAAGAGCATGTAGATCTTAGCAAATCAGATAAAATGCACTTTCCAAATATCTTCAACTTAAAACAAGACTGAACCAATAACTATTTCAACCTTGATATAAAATGCTAGTTATCTTACATAAAGAAACAAAAATCTGAAAAAAAACTGCTGAAAAATATTTCTGGAACATCCTTTTTCACAAAGTCAACACACTCTTGGTTGAGGAAACTACTGTAGACTGTGTAGGAAAATAAAAGCAGAATCTACTACAGAAGAGGATTCTATCAAGGAGAAGTCAAAATAAGTACAGTACCCAAGTACTGTAGGTCAAATAAGTCTTGTGACAGTAAGACGTGGATAAATGAGCTCTTTCATGGGTGGGAGCAGAAATAAACAGGCAAGAAAGTCCAGAACAAGCTACCCTAAAACAGCACATGAGACTAGTCTAAGCTAAAAAGAACTGAGGAATAAAGGTCTTGGAATGGTTGGTAAGCAGAAGCAAATTAAAAGCCATTTGAATTAGCTAAATCTATTAGAGAAGCATGGTGAATCAGACCATAACTGAAACAATTATATAAAACGATAAAAACCCCATAACCTGAGTGCTTTTAAAAGGTAAAGGAGAAAGGTCCACCTTTCAAAAGAGCTCGAGTTATAGGGTTTTATCATTTTATGTTAAGGCTTCTTGAATCTCCTTGTTTTCCTGACATCATGAATGAAGCAACTATACAATGTTACTCAATCACCTAGTCCTCGGAAAAAGTTTCAGAGTGAGTTTAAAAAAAAGTTCAGATTAAGATAAGCAGAAAACACATGATGAAAAGGCATCAAAAGTCTCATACATCCAAATTTGAACCAAATTCATAAACAACTAAAAAAATATAGAAAAACTTATGAAGGATCATTGATTCAATTAAGAAGAAAACAACACACCAGGAGTAAAAGAAAATTAAATGCACTAAAGGTGGTTGAGTACTATCACGAAACAAATATAATGAAAAAATTGAAGAAGTGCAAATGTAACACCAAAAGTGTACAAAGTTATCAACAGAAAAATCCTAAAAACCATAAAAAAATAAAATTAGACAAAGAGATTTGTTCTACTCCACTTTTTCTAAATGACCCCCAATTCTGGTAAAAAATGTGAAAAGAAAGTGAACTTTATCATAAATCTTTGGACTGGAACCTCATTATAATAATAAAATTTTGAATTACTTTAAAAAGTTTTTAATAAGTAAATAAAGTTTTCAAATTTTGTTGTACCATAGCACAAACTTCATAGCTGGGCTCAAAGGGTCAAAAAGTAGAAGAAATAAATGGGGTAGAGCTATAAATAAGAATAAAAGTAGGGACAAATGGCTAGTAAAAGTCATCCTCTCCACAGAAAACATCAAGTTCAGGAAGGAGTTTTATCTTATACCAAGTATGGATACAAAAAGTTTAATAAAAATGGTCATTGGTAAAATCACCTTCAACAGTTACTGACGTGTATAAAAAAAAAATTATATTCACAAACAATCGAAACATGAAATATTTTGTCAAATGCAGCAGAATTCATGCATGTGAAATGATTTTATACAATAACTTTGTTTATGAAATAAGGAGAAAAAGTTTTTCATACCTGTAACATCACAACACACCAGCAAAAAAGTCAAAGAGAAACAAAATAACAATAACTAAGAATATAGGTACTATGCCCCTAGCAACTACTATCCATGTTAATACACGTATATCAGGGCAATAAGTGTTTATATGTATTTTATTTTTAATTTGCATATATGGCAAAGCTACTAAGACTAGTTTCCATCATCCCTAATTTTGAATTACTGATCAGAGGAAATGTAATCAATCAACACCACCTCACCAATCACCATCCATGATAAAGGACTGACTGTCAACCTTAAAACAAACCCACAGTTGCAAAGTGTTGCAAATACTTTGTGGTATCTCATGGATTTGAACCTGACTCGATGTTTGAGAGAGAGAGAGAGAACTCACAGTATATGATTCATCAGTCAGAAACAACATTAATGAATAAAAGCAGAATCAAAGTCAAAGTTTTACAGACACTTGAAATTTTTAACTTCCTGTACCTTAAGAGGTAAATAAAAATAACTGGAAGATGCCAGTTTCAAAATAGATGACAAAATTATATATATATATATATATACCATAAACCAAATAAAGATTGGAATATTATGGAATATTTATCAATTTTCCTCTCTACAGCTAAACAGATGAAAAACATTTCACCCAATGGATCACAAGTTTTTGATGGGGATGCTTGGTTCTAGTTTAGTTTTACCATTCATACATTAAATTAATGTCTAAGTAGCATTAAGTATTTCAGTAGTTGAATTTTAAATAAATAACTTACCATAAAGGCACTGAGAGGAGTATCCTCCTCAATAACTTTATTAGGCATCACATATGCTTCTAAGTCATACTCCCTCTGATCTGTTTCTCCCACTATAACTTTAAAGAAGTGGGTTGGAACAGCAACATTGTTTGAACCAATGACTTGATATTTTACATATTTCTTACCATCTGGCTCCTCTCTGAAACACAGAAGACCACATTTATACATATAGGCTTAATCTGCAAGGTGTAATGATACTGACACGAACTCACCTCTTCACACTCCATAACCAGTAATATAACTATGTTTAGGCTAAATGAATTTTGTTTTCCTACCCTTTCACCTCAAAAGCACTCTTAGCCATTTCTAGATTCAATATTTTTTCCATAATACATGTATTATAATAATAATATTATAATAGATGTGTAAAGAGAAAAAAAGTAGTTTTTGTAATTGTGGTCATACAGCAATTCTTGATTTACATACATTTTGTGTAACTGCCAGGGAATATATCAATTAATATAATTTTATTCACTTGGTCAAAATAAAATGTTTTTAACAGTATCTCCACCAAGTAATAACTAACTATATCAATTCAAAAAAACATCGTTTGTGAAATTTGGTTGTAATTAACCTATGCTAGAATATACAAAATCTAAGATACAACATGAACGTGAGAGATTGTGTTATATTGTAGGAAACAATTAGAGAATTTTCAACAGGGCTTACTAATTACTAGTTTCAAACCAGAAATGGGCAAGTTTACTTAGTCCATGAGAAACCAAAATAAACTTGTGTTGAAAAAAAGACAGCTGAGGTACAAGAGTCATGTTTCTAATAAGACTCATCTGACACACCAAATTAAATTTAAATGCAACACATGTAAATGTTTACATACAACAGGCATACACTGTATTTGTTTTTATAATTTACTGATCCTCTACTGAATATAACCATTTTACCCAAAGGATATATAAAACACTTTTATATCTGGCCTATCAAAGATTACCATAAAAAATATTACTCTTTTTCTTGTTGTTGTTTTTTTTATTCTTTAAAAGCATGGTTTAATTATTTTAACATACAAAACTAAAACATTTGATAAACTTAATACCATAACTATGGACAATGGTTGTGATAAACACATGTACATGGTTGCCCAAAACAAGAGTTCATATCACTCTGGCAAACAGAGGGTATGTTATTCCTACCTTCACACTTTCAAAATACTTTACACATAACCTTAATAACTTTTAAATTTTTTTTAATAATCTTTGAAAAAAATATTTTATTCAACCCCGTTTATACATAACTTGTATTGGTATCAAGTTATTTTACACTTAAAAACCACATCATGATAACAAATTTATATTTCATTATTTTGTTAATGCTAATTTTAATTTAGAGAGTAAATTACACTATATGTTACAATGACAAATAAAACCTGTTGCTGCTGGGTAGGAGTTCATAAGATAATTCAGCAGTCTAGTCACATGATTGAGATTCCTCTTAACATAATGCAAGAAAAAAAAAACAATTTCCACAGTATTTCTTTGTAAACAGAGATCAATGGCAACTTACATCCAACAATTAGGGAGTTATAGCAAAAACACTTACAAGCCCTGCTTGTGCAGACAAGTTAACTAACGGAAATATAAATTAAATGCAGACAATTTAAACGCCATTGCATGCAGTTGATAACTAAGGATTTCAAAATCTGAGACTCCAGTTTAAAGCTACTGTGCACACATGTCAGGTAAGATAATCGCAGTGACAAAGGAACTAACACACTAATAAAAAAAACAACAACCTACATTACTGATTCCCAGCTATACACATCCAAATTTATAACTGATATATATATATATAGCAACATATCTTACACTCAATAACAACTCAGTTTTCAATAAGCCACTCATTATGTATTATAAAATCAAAAATGATCGATATAATAATACTTATTTTACCTTGGTAGATAAAGGGGGCCTGTACAAACATAAACATTTCTGTAGGTGTTACGAGTTAAATGTCGAACATATTTTTCCAGTCTGTTCCACTTGTCCCTATTAAAACCTTTCCCAACCTGCCATTAGAAAATTATGTATTATATATGTTACTCAAAACAATACTAAATTCAAATAATAATAAATGTACAATTAATCCAGAAAGATTTCAAATAAAATGTAATATTTTCAACATCATTTTGGCTTTTGCAAAGAAAGAATGGAAATCATTATCTTTTTACCAGGTTAAAGATCTCTAAAATTAGAATTAACTGTTTAATTAACATAAAAAAAATTACTTCTAAGAGTTTAGTCTGTGAACAATCAATCATGAATACTGGTTTATATATACCAGTTATCCCATAGCATTACCTAATGAGAAAAAAAACTGATAAATTAAATCCTCTCACTTACAATTAAAAACTGCTCAAAAAAGATTTTATATAAGTATTGTTTGATTGTAGATTTTTTTTATTTTGCAGAATCTAAAATTTTTATATAATTCAGAGGTAGGATGCTTACAAGGTTAAAGAATGATCTTGTTAAACTGACTGAACATAAGTCACTCCTACCATAGTTGTATGTTGTATTTTAATTTGTCCTTATTTTCTGTGGGAATTTTACTTGACAACTTTCATTATGTTTTATCTATCCACTGTATATAATAGTATCACACAAATTATACAGTACTGTAAGTTGTGTTATTTTTACAATAAGCCTGAAAATATACTGTTATTTTAAATACATACCTGCGGGGCTATATTGCTAAGAAAAAACGTTTTATTTACAAGCTCTTGTCTTGTACGATGGTTGCCTGCAGCAGCTAGATGTCCTCTATCAAATCCACTTCCTTTGTAATCACTATTTTGTGAACGGAAGAAGGGATGGATAAAAGTATCTTCCTGAAACTCGCATTTACTCCGATCTACTTGATCGTTGCTTTTCAAACCTTCTCTTGTTAGGTGTTCAAACACCCAATGTGCTACTCGGTTTCTCTGATCATAGGATAAAACATAATTTTCTTGGGTCTTGATACTATTGTGACCAGGAATACCAAACTTCATTATCTGACTAACATTGGTAGCATTTGGTACTGGTTCAACTTGACTTCGTGCAACTGGTTCGAGAGATGTTGCTGCTATGACTGAGCTTTTGTTCTTCCATTTTTCAAATGTTACGCCTCCCATCCATCCAACAAAACCAGTTATAGCAAAGCGAACGAAATTTGAAGACATTGATTACTCAGTTAAATTATCTTTGCCGTTAAGCAATATATAATACAAAGGATATTAAAAGCTAACAAAAATTAAATAAATATTACTCGGTGAAATTAAAAACGTACATAAAAAATTTGAAGATACATCTATTACCTATACAATAACAATAGCATCTGAAAAATTTACAACAAAGGTATGAATAATAAAGGTCAAATGGTTGTATGTAACACCTATGATCTTTGTTACATATCTTTAGTTTCGTATTAACACCAGTTTACATTGTGACGAAAAATCAAACAAACCAGTATTAAGAAAAACCTCAGAATATTTCAAAACGATTAAAAACTATATATTTTATTTTTATAAACTATGTAAATAAATACTTTTTTATTGCAGCAACTTACTGGTTTCACACAATACTTACAATAATACAAAAAGGTAAATAAAGGTAAACGTACTACAAAGGTTATTTTATCTATCAAGTTTTCACTAGGTGTCCATGTCATTTATTGCATTACCATTGGCAACTGACAGCTAGATACTATTTGTTTAAATCATTAATTAGGTAACGGATGATAATGTGATTAACTTTCTTGCTCAGATTTAGATTGCATCGTTTTTCTCATGATGTAAAACAGTAGACCAAGAGTTTATCTCTGAAAGTGCTCAAGCGCCATTCATTAATTTCATAAAACAATAAGCTGATTATCTTATTCATTACCAGAACTTGTTAGTAGTGTTGCGTCAGCGAGGTCACGTGACTAGTATCACGCCACTCCTTCTCTCGAACCTTCGTGAATTATCGGGAGATTACTAGATTGGGGGTAGGCTGGTATATATAAGATGGTCACAACGTGACGGGAACAGTGTGGTAAGTAATTGAACTGCAGTCGGAGAGTGTGTACTGTCGAGCACAAGCACATGAGACGTTCTAGCGTTTGTTATAGAGCGACTGTTGAAAATAAGTGTATCGGTAAAGTTATATTCAGAAAGAATAAACCAGTTTTATTAAGAAAGGACTTGAGTCGCTAAAGTTTCGTGGAAACGAAGTTACGGAAAATCAACTAACAACTGGAGGTGTAACAGTAGGTTTGAACGACGACCAATAAGTTTTTTGGAAATATATTCAATATAATTAGAAAAATACCTATATATATAGATAGCGTTCAACGAAAATTTTGTCTCTCATCACCCAGCCCACCTGACGAGTTATCGTATTGATTGATAGGCCTCTTGTGCGTCGTGGGAGAGTGGTTGTTTGTTGTTAAGCACATAGCTACACAATGGACCTATCTGTGTTATGCCCAACACGAGTATCTACACCAAGTTCTTAGTGTTATAGGTTTATAGATTTACCGGTGAGCCACTGAAGACGCCTTGTGGGAGACTTTTTATATTTTTTATTAAGCACAAAGTTACATAATGGACTACCTGTGCTGTGCCCAACACGGGTATCAAAACCTGATTTTTAGCGTTATAAACCTATGACTTACAGATGAGTCACTAGTGGCTGTGGGAAACAAAAGATGGATCTGAAATGTTATTTTTACATGCGTTGAGATTGAATCCGCACTACTTCCATTGTATACTCTATCAAATCCACTTCCTATGTAATCACTATTTTAGTGAATGAAAGAAGAAATAAACGTTTTTTTTCACTGAAACTCACATTCACTCCTATCTACTTGATCATTGTGAAAACAAGTTAACAACGTCTGCACTTTACATGATTTTACCACACAGTTTAGGCCAATGGGTATCTTATTCCACACAGTACAAAGCCTTTCTTTAAAAAAAACGTAATAAATATAAATATATATATATATCGTAAACCACAGTAGTGGTTCATAATAGGGATCGTGTATGTTATTGTTACGTTCTCTTTCGTTGACGCGCTCTTTGATGTTATCTGGTGAAATTAATTCAATTTCCAGTCCACAAAACAATAACAAGTTAATTATAGTATTTTGGCACTTGTGTATAAAGTTAAAAT
>NW_013670756.1:2220-4565 GCF_000517525.1 Limulus polyphemus | reverse complement strand
TATTGTTGTAACATTGTTCTTGCGTTGGAATTAAATTTTTTGGCGAAAATAATTTGAAGACCAAATCATGTAACGATAACAAATAAATTTATTTCTTGCTTAACGTTTCTACAAGTCTGTACACCGATGTAACTTCTAAGCCTAAGTTTACAATTTAATGCCATTTTCAACTCAATTATTTCAATTCAAGTTTTATTTCTTGTTTTCATTAAGTTGTATTGCTTTAATTTTTTACTTTTGTTTGTTCTTAGAGACCCAGAAATGTGATTATAAAATGTCCTTTTAACATTAGTTATAACATACAAAATGAATAATGGCACAAGCGAGGTTACGTTACACGTAGTTTGTCAAACAATTAAGTAGAATTTAGGCCTCAGTAGGCTTAATATTGTAAAATGCTTTCCACTGTAGGTTATGCTTCGTAAAACACAACTGTCGACTTAATATATTAAACTTTAACTGATTAAAATTCTTCATTAATTCAGCCGTTGGGTAGTATTGATTAACTTTTGTGACAAACACAAATAAGATTATATGTTACTGGATCCGTCTATGTTCAATATTTAGTAGGCTTGTATGTAGAATTATACACGGACCTTTCTCTACGTTAAAATACTTATATTTGCGAGCTTTCATCCGACAACAATCAGACAAAAAGACCAATGTTCTATTGAAACATGTAGTACGTTCCACCATCAATAAAACTTTTCCTTATGCTAATTATCATTATTTGCCTACCTATCATTCTACCATTTTCTTAATGTTTTAATTAATGCGGGAGTACATAAAAATTTTCAGTTTTGCATTTTATAGTTTTGTGGGCGCTTTTGCGTTTTTTGTCACTACTTCGCCCCCTGTAGATGGATCTTCACCAAATTTGGTATGGAGGTCCATTGGAAGATACATACACATTTTCAGTTTTGTGGTTTGTATGGGCGTTTTCGCGTTTTTACCACTACTTCGTCCCTGTTGATGAAGTTTCACTAAATTTGGCATGTACAAACAAATTTTCAATTTCGCATTTTGCGTTTTTTAAAATTACATATAAGAAATGCAACTTTTCATGTCCTAAGATAACCTTTTATTAATCATAAATTTACATAACTTCCGTCCAGGGGACGGTACTCCAGCTGGTATATATATAAGATTAACTATTCCTCAAATTAAATTATATTTATTGGAAGACGTTTCGGACAACAGTTCTTCTGAGCAGAAGCTAACTTAGGCCTAACGTTTAACCATTTGTTCTGTACTACCGTTCAAATTGTAGCTTGTTTAACTTATCAAATAAACACAAATTAGGGAATAGTTGTAAAATTTACAATAATAAGTCATAAAAAAGTTACTAAAACAATAAAAATTCTAACTGTTAATCACTTCTTACCTTTAATCACTCTAACTTTTTGCTGGCTTAGACCTAACCTACAACAATGTTAGCCTAAGCTTGTTTAGAACTTGGAAATTATTTAGTCATATACTGCCTTAGTAAAAATTTATTTTGGATTAATTAATTTTGTCAGGAACTTAGTTTTTAAGTAGAATTATATAGTATGTATAAATATGTGTATTGGGCTAAGGATTATTCTACGGTAGGTCTATTGGCGATAAATTTAAAAAAATATACGGACTGCACGCAATCCACTTGTTTTCAAATAATATATTCAAAACAAGTTAAATGTTTGTACAAAAATTCTTTACACTATTTATATAACAGTTGTATCTTAAATACTATACAGTTCTCTTCTTTTTGTCAAAAAGTCCACTTAGGCCAATTCAATTGCTTTAGAATTCAGTTGATAAGCCGAACTATTTTTCTATATTTCATCTTAAACACTATCAGTGTATAATTCACTTATTCCTTTTCTTCTCTCTCTCTCTCTTTTATTTTATCACAACAGTATCATGGTATAATTTACTTATGCTGTCGTTGAGTTACCACAGTTGTACGTTGAACTTTCGACACTCTGCTTTTTAGTATTTAGGCATACTTCCAATAAACGTCAGCTTTTCGCACATAGGGACCTACTTCCAAATAATCGTTTTGTTACGCATATGCCTGTTTGTTAATTTCCGGTAGAATTCTTTCCGAGGAACTTCAGTGATACAAGTCCATTCTTGATTAAACCAGTTTATTATTCCTCGATACAACTTTTAGTACACAGTAATTCCACAGTCAATACACTTCTCGTTACTTCCAACTTAACGACTTTTATAATACACGCTATAAATCATAGCGATTCACAGTCTCGACAACTTAACTCTCTACGAGTACAAAACACACACTTTATTATTACCCGAAAAACCGTAACTACTGTTCGCTTAACTAATTATCTATATAATGGCTG
>NW_013670756.1:0-1383 GCF_000517525.1 Limulus polyphemus | reverse complement strand
TAACCTTTCTCTGATTGAATCTCTCTTTCACTTGGCTTTACTTTTGGCTCTCTTCCCGCTCTCTGGTCTCTCCTCTGGTCACCGCTATTTATATATATCAATTAATACTACCTACACTAAACAGTCTTTTATACCTGACAAGTTTATGTTAATTGGGATGAACTAGTTTATTAGGGCATAGAAACGTAATAAAATTTCAATAAACTATCCTTTTTCAAATCTATAGGCAGCATTACGAAAGAAGTTGGAAACATAAATACCTAATCTAAAAAACGTGAAATATTAAGAACATCCATATAGATTGAACTCAATGAAACAGCTGAACAAAAATAATTTAATAAAAACTGAATCATAACTAATAAGGCTATAGGAAGAGAACAAACATCAATAATAAATCCAAATTGATATTCCTCATTATGCTAAGCCAAATAAGTAAAAAAAGAACAAAACAAAAGCAAACAGTCATCCTAACGTAATGTTACTCAATAATTTTAATAACTTACTTTTACAATATATAATTAATCAGTTCGGATTTTATGCAGAGACTTGTCACAGGTTAGTTGTTTACTCAACCAACTGCCCCCCAGTAGCACAGCGTATGTCTGCGGACTTACAACGCTAGAATCCGGGTCTCGATACCCGTGGTGGGCAGAGCACAGATAGCCCATTGTGTAGCTTTGTGCTTAATTAAAAAAAAACTCAACCAACTAACCCACTGGTGGTTGTTAGTAAGTCAGCCTATTACATTCTCTCCCCTTTTCACAAACAAACCCAGTCCTTGGATCTAATTTTAGGGATAGCCACTTGTTGGGTGCCAACAAGGTGATTTTAGTAGTTCCTCTAGCACTTGCCAGGCACGCCGCTAGAGAAGAGGATGCCACACGCATGCCGACCTCAGGCAATGGGGAGATGGTGATGTCACCAGAATTGATGACATAATAGACACCAGAGACTGTGGCGTCATAGTTCCACGAAGTGGGACCAGAGGATGCATTGCTAAGCCACCATGGTAGGCGGACATGATAACAGAATTTGTCCAGAAAATGTGCTGCTAGTTACACGAAGTGGAACCAGAGGGCGCATTGGTATGATGTCATTATGATCTATCATAGAGTGTCTCAACCTGTTATCACGTTATCAATATCTGGATTTAATTATGGTACAAAACCATTATTTAAAAAGAAAAAACACTGTTTTGCCAGCTTGGCTTTATGCTATCCATATAACTATGCTCGTCACAAATTATTTCATTTTACACATGTTACTTTACAGTTTTAACAAATATAATGTTGCGTCAGCGAGGTCACGTGACTAGTGTCACGCCACCTCTCGAACCTTCGGGAATAGTTGGGAGATTACTAGATATAGGGTAGGCTGGTATAT
>NW_013670755.1:70435-71299 GCF_000517525.1 Limulus polyphemus | reverse complement strand
GGGACTGAATATGTCTGCATTAGGGTTTATCTGCGGGCTCTGTAAAGGGCTTGCCATTGTCTGGGGCTGATTAAGTCGATGGTCAATGTATCCTCCTTGTGTAAGAGACAAAAAGTCGCTTTGAAATTTACTAATGTTTTCCATTTGTACTTCTTGCCACTGTTGTAGTCTCTCTTCTTGTTTCTTTTCTTTTTCCTCCAACAACTGCTGTAATTTCTCTTTTTGTTTATTTTGTTGTTCGAGCTGCCACTGTTGCAGGTTTTCTTGCCACTGCTGTAATCTGTCTTCTTGTTTCTTTTCTCGTTCTTCTTGTTTCTTTTCTTTTTCCTCTAACAACTGCTGTAATCTCTCTTCTTGTTTCTTTTCTCGTTCTTCTTGTTTCTTTTCTTGTTCGAGCTGCCATTGTTGCAGGTTTTCTTGCAACTGCTGTTGTCTCTTTTCTTGTTTCTTTTGCTGTTCTTGTATTGCTGCCATCAAATCTGCTAGTTTGATTTGCCGCTTCTCGTTTGCATTTTTTTCGTTCCACTTCTGACACCAATTTGTTACGTCTTCGTTTGTTAATTAACTTTCCGTAACTTCGTTCCGACGAAACTTTAGCGACACAAGTCCTTACTAAATAAAACTGGTTTATTCTTTCCGAATATAACTTTACGATACACTTAATTTCAACAATCGCGCTAAAACAAACGCTATAACAACGAACGTGCTCAATAATACTCTCTGACTGCAGATCAATTACTCACTGTCTACACACACATTACATTCTCGTCACGTTGTCACCCTCTTTATATACCAGTCTACCCTATATCTAGTAAAGGTTAGAGCATTCGCCAAGGTACAGGATAGTTCTAGAAAGCAGAGGGC
>NW_013670755.1:67870-69450 GCF_000517525.1 Limulus polyphemus | reverse complement strand
ACTAGTAGTGAAGATGTTAATAATAAATACAAGGGGTTGATAAAGGCGTTTAAAGAGAAAGTCCATAACTTAATTTTGTTAGGAATACTGCCCAGAATTAATTGTGGGAATGAAATTATAAGTAGGTCAGTTGGTGTAAATGCTAAACTTAGGCTAATACATAAGGATGAGCAGATTGGCTGGTTGGAAATGTGGGATCAGTTCAATGGAAGGAGGGAGCTTTTTTAATGGATTGTTTGCATTTACATAGGACAGGGACTGGTTTGTTTGCTAGGATTATTAACTCAGCTATAAGGGAAGTTTTAAACTAGGACTAGATAGTGGTGAGGGCCAAGATAAACTAAATGCAAAAAGTTCATTCTTCTTCTCCAGGAGAATAAAGTGTTATTTTTAATGAGTGTAATGGAATATATAGGCATGGATGTCGACGTCTCGTAAACCGGATGTTCAATATGAGTTAGTCTTGAGAACTAGCCAATAATAACCTAGAGGTGTTGGTGTCAGGTTTAGTTTGTGTCAAAGAAGTGTGTTCACTACATAAAAGATTTAAGTGTGATAATAGTTATAATAAATATTAACCAATCTTTATGAAAATAAAATAAAATAATGGCAAAAGGTTGTGGGAAATAGAGAAAATGATAATGTGACGCAATATATAGGAAATAAGATCAATATAGAGAAATTAAAGCATGAATAATACTAATAATGTAAAGTAAGTTTAATTATGAATTTAGTTTTGAAAATCAACAATCCAGGGATCGAGATTGATGCCATTTGGCGTTATAGTATTTAATAGTACTATCCAGTAACCTTCTTTAATTTCCCTGTTTCTGCTAGATGTAAAATTTGTCTTTACACCCGTCAATTTAATGTCTTCAAGAGAGTGTCCAGGCATATTAAAGTGTTTTGCGACCGGAATTTCTTTGTTTGTTTTGATTATTGATTTGTGGTTATTAAAACGCTCCCATATAGTTGTTTTGGTTTGATATATATTGGAGTTGCATTTTCGGCATTGGATTAAGTAAATAACGTTTTTTGTAGAGCAGGTTATGGATTTAATGATTTTGAACTGCTTTTGGTTGTCTGTATCGGAAAATTTGTCTGTTTCCTGCATGAACTTACAGGTTTGGCATCGTTTACTATTGCAAGGATGACTTCCACCTGGTGATTTTAATTCCAGGCATATAGATTAGGAAATGCTAGAGTCAATGCTAAAGCTTGTTATAAAGAATATGGAAGTTTATAGAATGATAAGGCTCCTGAGCCAGATAATATTTCTCCAGGCGTTTTAAAGGAGGTTAAGGACTGGATATGTGAGCCACTTGTTGCTATTTTTTGTAAGTCCTTGAATAATGAGCAGGTACCAGAGGATTGGAAGTTAGCTAATGTCACTCCTCTTTTCAATGAAGGTGATAAAATTGTCCCAGTGATTATAAGCCCATTAGTTTTACATCATTTGTGGGAAAAGTTTGGAAACTCGTATAAAAGATGCTTTGCAAAGCCATTTAACAAAGCTTCGAGTTTCATTGGATAGTACACATGAGTTTCACTAAGGGAAAAATCTTGCTTTACTAATCTTC
>NW_013670755.1:65078-67849 GCF_000517525.1 Limulus polyphemus | reverse complement strand
GTGTGCTGTTGCTAGTGGTAAGACAAGTAGGATTTTAGGTTTTATCTAAAGAGGTTATAATGTCATTGTATAGCTCACTGATTAGGCCACATTTGGAGTATTGTGTTCAGTCTTGAACTCCTTACCTTAGGGGGGAAATTGAAATGTTGGAAAGGTGAACTATAATGGTGCCTGGGATGGATGGTTTGTCATAGAAGGAGAGGTTGTAATCTCTTAAATTGTTTTCTCTTGAAAAATGAAGAGTTAAAGGGATCTGACTGGTGTGTTTAACATTGCAAAGGGAATTGATAGTATTGATGCATCATCTTTTTTTTATACTTAACAGTGTGAATAGTAATAGTAGGGGACAAAAATAAAAACTTTGGCAGGGTCGGAGTAATCTTCAACTAAGACAATTTTATTTTTCTAACAGGGTGGTTGGCTTTTGGAATAGGTTGCCTTCAGGTGTTGTGGAGGCAGTAAATTTAAGTGAGTTTAAGAGAAAGCTTGATACATATATGAATGATAAGGGCTGGCTTTAAGATTTTAAAAATTTATTTATTAATAGTTTTAGTTTAGTTTAGAAAGTGGGGCATCCAAAATGTACCAGTGGGTCCCATGTTGTCCCTAAACATTATGTTATAACCTAGTAACTCATGTACACTATCTGATAAAAAAATAAACAAATAAGTATAAGGGAAAAAAAGATCTGTAAATATAAAAACTATATAGACCTGACTATTGAACTTGAAAAAAGGAACCAAACAAAATAGGGATGGAAGTGGACATATTACTTGATGGGCTAGTGGTCATATAACAGACTAAACTGTCTCGACTTTACGTGGAGAATAAAATCCTTACATTTACTTTACTTTCAAATATTTATAAATTAACTTTGCATAATAATTATGTTTGAGTTGTTCATTTTAAATTGATTTTATATATTACATAATATTTTGTTTAAAGTACATTAAAAATATATATAGAATTAGTTCACGTGCTCGACTTTAACAATACTCAATTACACACTCTCTGACTGTAGTTCAATTACTCATTACCTTATTCCGTCACGTTGTAAGCGTCTTATATATACCAGACTACCCCCAATCTAGTAAATGCTAGGGCATTCATGAAGGAACAGGATATTTCTAGAAACAGGTGGCGTGATACTAGTCACGTGACCTCGCTGACGCAACAATATCAAATTTATTTTTGTCGTGTTTGAAATATGAAACAGTGAAAATGTTGATTGATACAATTTATTATAAAACTGGCTTAAGCGACTATATTTTCTGGAAAAATATTCTCCTACATCCAAAGATTAAGAAATATTTTTACTTCCACTTAATAACAAACTACACACCAGTTACATTCAAGCAACCCAAATTACTGAATAGAACAATCATAACTGATAATATTTGCATTACTATTCGATATTCAAGAAGTCTAGGAAAGCTTTTACTAGCTGAATGAAATATTATGAAAAGTTAGCTTAATTAAACTTAGCTACTACACACTTAGTCACTATCACAGAACTTAAAACAAAAATAATTTCTTGTATTTCACCCAAAATCTTACTACGATTAACACGCAGTCTTATCCCCTTCAAAAGAAAAAGAAGACCAAGAACGTAAAACGCCATCTATTGAGGATATGAAATGTCACTTTATTAAAAAATATATTAATTTATTTCAATGCTATTTTATTATAAATATGTATAATTAATTTTGGCTAAGTATCGTGCATACTTAAATGAAATATGATATTTCATCAGTGAAAGCTATAAAATGTGATGATACGTTATAATAACATTCCTTATATTTTAATATAGTTTATTTTTCAACAATACATTATTAAATACCATTTCTACTGTAGGTAGTTTGTTCACGAGGCCTTTTAATCGGTAACAGAATTTTAAAAAAATAGAAAATAAAAGTTTTGAGACGGCTTGAATGGGCAATGAAGAAAACTTTATTATAAATGTACAACTTTTCGACAATATTATGTCATCATCACATACAAGTAATTTACATAGATACAGGAATAAATACACATAGTATGAAACAAAGAGTTTACATGACCAAAAATTGCTTAACAGCTGAGTTGAGTTTTGAGGCTTTTGTTCTGGTGGATGTGTGGAAAAATATCCACAACTCACCAACAAAATGAAGATTAATACACCACACAACAACCCACCATTACACTGCAGTTTACCATTTATTCTGAAATCAGTTCAAAAATAATAAACGCTTGGAGAAAACTTGCCATTAAACGTAAAATTCCTGTTGACTTCAAATTCACTCAAAACCCAGCCCTAAAGTAAAATCACTTACTAAATAAAAATTACATAGAATCCTACAATACCAATGTCATTTATAAAATAACGTGCAATAACTGTCCAGAATTATACATCGGAGAAACCGTAAGAAAATTGGAAACCAGATTCACTGAATATAATAAAAAGTTCTCTCATGTTTACCACCATTGCAACTCAAAAAACCAAAGTATATCTATACAAAACACTGTAATTTTAAACAAAGAACCAAACATCAATAAACGCAAAATAAAGGAAGCTTGAATAAAACGGCACTACTCTAAATCAACACCCGGGGGTACCAAGATATCTTTCCTAATCTGTTGAGCAATCTCCAGTCATGTGACCTCTTTGTTCCATACTGTATATATATATTCCTATGTGTATGTAAACTATTTGTACCTGATGATGACATAACCTTGTCGAAGCGTTGTACATTTATACTGTTGCGTCAGTGAAGTCACATGACTAGTGTCAT
>NW_013670755.1:61254-64816 GCF_000517525.1 Limulus polyphemus | reverse complement strand
GTATCGTTGAAGTTAACGTTCGTTATAGCGTTTGTTTTAGCGTGATTGTTGAAATCAAGTGTATCGTGAAGTTATATTCAGGAAGAATAAACCAGTTTTATTAAGTAAGGACTTGTGTCGCTAAAGTTTAATCGGAACGAAGTTACGGAAAGTTAATTAACAAACCGAGACATAACGATATTAAAGTTTTGTTCATTACCCATTCAAGCCGGCTCCAAACTTTTAGTTAGGGTTCAAAAAAAAGTACACTACCTCAACTAAAGTCTTATTTTTATTAAAGTGATAGTTACATCAGTCACCGATTAAGCTGCGAGTTGCAAAACAGTTGTATGTAGAAAATATTTCGTACATTGTCAGTCTTGACGTTTTAAGTTACTTGTTGTTATATTTAATCTATTTAAAACTACATTAGGTGTGAAAAAAAAAAAGATTGAGTGTGTGACTTAAAGGAATGAAATCAAAATTGGCGGACAAACTGGTAACTACACTTATAACATTGATGGGAATTTTACAGCAAATATTCGTTCATTAGTTAGCTAGGCCGTGTTTTTTGTTCAACTTTGGGCATGATGGTGGGTAAAATAAAATACGCGGCCTGGCGAACTAATGAATAAATATTTGCTGTAAAATTCCATTCAATGCTATAAGTGTAGCTACCAGTTTGGCTGCTAATTTTAATTTCATTCCTTTAAGTCGCACACTCAATTCTTATTTGACCGCACATTTTTTTCACACCTAAGGTGTTTTTGATTAGATATCATGACGTTTTGTCAATATACACCAGGTAAGAAAATGACACTTGACAGAAACCAACATTAGCTTTAGGATCGCAACCATATTATTCGGAACAAACCATTACTTTACAAAGCCAACCAGATTCTTTAAAATATATTGTGGTAGTTATTCCTCTCTAAAACAGTGTTAATGGCGTTTTTATAATAACGCCATGGAATTTAAATTAACAGTTCCTTGTCATCGATCCCATGCTATTGGTACAGCCGTATCAAACATTATTATTTATGCTAATTGCTTAAGCTAATATCACATGACGCTAAACGCTCTTTAATTAGGACAATTTCATAAAATTTAGTAAATTTGTGCTGAAAACCTGGCAATGAATAATCAGTAATAACCGTCCACCCAAATGATTCTTTGAAAACTTGAGCTACAAATTACTAATCTAGTTTGCCTGGCCTAACTTTATGTATCTGCACGTCCTTTCACCTTATAGTTTTGCTGCTCTAAATAAGCAGTCTTTCATCCAAATAACAAAGAACTAAAAATGTTTCACTTTTACTCTTAGGTTAAACTGTAGTAAAAATGTTAAACCAATACCTCACGTGACTTTTTTTGCGTAGGCGTGCGCAAAAATTTTCGTTAAATTTGAGCGGTTTTTGTTGAATAACTTTGCACATGTGGCTTATATTTACATGAAATGAGACTCTTACTTGTAGCTTGTAAAGATATGTCAGTGTACCAAATTAGAAAAGTATCCATAAAAGTTAAGTATGTTTTTCTATCACATAAAATTTCTGTACTTTTGGCGCGAATAAAAAAATTGGAAGAAACTTAATCAAAATTTGAGATGTTATCTCTCTGGTATGTCTTAATGGGTTGCCTTTAAATTTGATATTTGCAGTAAGAGTCCAGTAGGGCACATCCACAGAAAATATGTGATAGTTTGGTTTACCACAGTCCGAAAATCGCTAAATTATCACTCCTGTTAATAACACACAGTGTGTCCTGTAGGGTTTTTTTTCCTCCGCAAAACACACTACCGCGTGTCTTAATCATATTTACTTCATTACAAAATTGTGAATAGATGCCACTATTTACATCAACTTCACAAAACCTCCACAAGCAAGTAGATAAGGGTGTTAGTTATAATTCCGAGTAAATAAAAGTGATTATGTAAACTACCTCTATTTTATCTGGCAACTAATTAGTTTAAACTACATATTTAAATTCATTAAAAATTGACTGAAGTGAATATGACTCTCATACCTTCGTATATTTATTACATTTAGTTGAAAATTTGTCTTAACGCATATCACTTAAGTTAGTAGATGTAGGAAATGATTTTGTTGATATTCTTCGATTTATACAAGAATAATTCTCTGCTAAGCATTTAACGAACTACATAAACTAACATTTTCATATACAAGATTAAATTCTCATTAGCATTTTCTAAACTTTACTGTATAAAAAAGTATTTGTCTTAAAGATAAAAATTTTGACGTTAAAAGCAAAATGTATGTCAATGCTACATGTACGTAAACATAAAACTTCCTTTTAAGACACTTTAACTTTCACAAATTCACATTATGGTCTAGATTCGTGAATACAATAGAGAAATTTTCCACTGATATCCAATGGCAATGACGATTTCAAAAAAGCGCTTGAAAAGAATTATAGATATGAAACGTAAAGTGATATATAAGATATTCTTATTGTTCCTTTAGACATTATAAAAGGTTATTTAAAAATAATTTCGCCTTTTGTATTGTAAATAAACAACAACAAAACATATAATAAAATTCAACTTGTAAAGCTACAAAATTATCCTTTTCACTGAAATCATTTTTGCATCCAGTTGCGTTTTAATTTTATAAAAAATGCACACTAACACTTTGAAATATATCAATTACTTGCAGATTGTCTTACGGATAGAAAACACTTTTATAGTTGGTATAAAAAAGTGGTATTTCAGTTTTACATTAAAATTTAACGTAACAAAAATGTTCACCTCATCAGATTATATAGTATGCAAATACGCAGTATATTCATAATTGAAATTTAGAATAATGAGTGGATTTTAATTCCTTCGAAAATTTGAAATATGTATTACTTTATACCTTTTGTAGGTAGACTTTAATGATGATGCTGACTGTAAACTCTTGGTTAAGGCAAGTATACAAACGTAATTACAATTATCGAAATATAAATGCTTTCTCCAAAGAGGTTGGAACGCTATTATCTTTGGTTTCTCTATTGTCTTTTGGCTATAAGGCTAGATCTGCTATTTCTACTTCCACCCGACTTTCACGTCTGTTAACTGCAAGCAGATTATAGTTATCCCAAATATTGCACAATTGAAAGTTTCTTTAACGTAAAATTCAAAATATTTAGACGATGAGTATAAAATAAAAACGTGTTTAATTTGGTATTTTTCAACAGTTTCTTTCCACATTCCTCTTAAGTTCACAACTTAAGATACAAGTGAAGCAAGCACACCCCTCTACTATGCAGGATGCAATGGCCAGAGCTCTCGAATTTGAATCCTACGTTAAGTCCAGCACAGAGGTACCAAGGTTGGTACAGTCATCTGGATTCAAGGCCAGAAAAGGTCAGCTTTCAGAGAGGTTTGAGGGACTTTGCTGGCACTGTATTAAACCTGGGCACAAGAGAGTTCAATGCTTGAAACTTCAACACAGGGGAGGTGCCACAGCAGGAAAGGCTGGTATCCAGAAAGGTTGTTGGAATTGTGGAAAGCACGGACATTTGAGGAGCCAGTGTAGGAAGAATATTACCAACAAGTCGGCCTCAAGGAGCCCAGTAGTGG
>NW_013670755.1:28628-60254 GCF_000517525.1 Limulus polyphemus | reverse complement strand
CGGAATCAATGTGTGTATAGGTAGTGAGTAATTGAACTGCAGTCAGGAAGTATTGTTGAAGTTAACGTTCGTTGTTATAGCGTTTGTTATAGAGCGACTGTTGAAAATAAGTGTATCGGTAAAGTTATATTCAGAAAATATAAACCAGTTTTATTAAGAAAGGTCTTGTGTCGCTAAAGTTTCGAGGGAACGAACTTACGGAAAATTAATTAACGACTGGAGGCGTAACAATACTTTTATTGTGGTTCAAAAAATATGAACATAAACAAAGAAATATTTTACATGAAAATTATTTGTTAAGAGTATCAGATTATTACTATAGGTGGCGTCTCAAAGATTTGCAAAATCGCATATTAGTAATCCTAAATAGCGTAGCGTATATTTATTTTGATAATGGTGCGTAAGTGCCATAAATATCCAGTGATATATAACCGCCGGCCTTCTTGTCTCACAATCATTATAAGACCTAATAATATAATAACATGGCAACCACACTATACATGCTATATCCAATGCCAACGAGGTTTTTCGTAATACGAGAGCTCATCAGGCCGGCTGGAATATATGACAGATATAGTAGTGGTCGAACTAGATTAAGTTGGTGAACTTTAATTTTTAGCAATTTATTTGTAAGCGCTTGATCACCAGCAATTTTCAGCTACCAATCAGAAGGGTTGGCTCCACCCACAAAATTATGAAACCTACACAAACACACAATAATTTTTTAGCTTCACAGATTTTAGAGGACTTTTAATTCTCGTATTTGTAGAATTAAATGTGCTTAAAGCTAATAAACAATACATTTTCTCATTCTCGCCTAGCCTGAGATTACTTGATACTTAACAGTATAATATAATTATTTAAATTTTCAAACGTTAATGTTTATAAATACTGTACTATATGTCTTCCACATACAATAAACGGATGCATCAGCTTGTAAATGGCTAGAACTCTATAAATTATGCAATACTAATAAGCGAAAGTTATTTCGATGGTGATCTGGCTTATTGTCTTGTCAAAAATAATATCAGTACATACCCTGTGCCTTAGTGATAACCCTCCACATTCGTAGCTTATGTACATTACTCCCACAGAAACTTTGTGTTATAGTTTAATTTTCATCACAGCTAACCTAACAAACGTACATTTTATGTATTATCTACGATGCTGTAAAACTAACATTTTAAAATAACCAATACGGAAATAATACATTTACAAGTTACAGTTAATTTAACTAAGGATGTACAAATCACTTTTTGACCGATAAATGATTAAAAAAAAAAACTATTGGCCCGATACCGAAAACTCACAATTCATTATAACCTAAGGAAAGAGAGAGAGACGGAGCAGACAGGCCTTGATGAATAATTAATCTAAACATTATCCTTTCAGCTTCCGAATAAGATACACAAGTGTGTAGCATTCAGCAACTTATTTTACTGGAATAATTTCAGGTCTAGCAACACGAAACAATCATTTCACTTATACTGTCGCACATGGGAGACTAGGCCTTAGATTGGGACCAATTTAGAGCATAAAATTATATAGGATTATAGATTCTTATGTAATAGCATAAATATTTTCTTTGTATTCTGTGTTCACAGTATGTTCAAGGTAATTTTAGAAAATGCTTGCCATTCTTATTGTAGAACTGTGTGGAATAATCCAGAAACAAATCTGTTTTATATCATTGCCTGTGGAAAATTCTAGATATTTTAAAGTGTGTATTAACCTGTGAATAAAAGTAAAGAAGAATGTAACAGTACGTCACTACATATGCTATATCCAGGACCATGTTTTTGTGGGTAAAACTGGTACTAATTTATACTTATATTTAACAAGTAACTTTACCATTAAACAAAAGTTTTCCACAAATTTTTGCTTAAAGCTTACTTGAGTTTGACCGAGGATAATTACACCTCGGTCGGTTACTCACTATATCCAGTATCGATGAGGCCTTTCGCCTAATACCGGGCCGAATGTTATATGACATAGTTGTGGTCGATACACTATTTTTACCATTAGTTGTTTGGACAACTATTTCGGTGTGAACTAGTTTAAGTTTGTGAACTGTAATTTTTATAAATTTTATTTAAGTTATTACACATCAAAATTAGTTTTATGGATTTTATTAAGATTAAATTATTTACTTATTTTAACAACAGGGTGTTTTACTATTATTTATTTCACTTGAAATTGTATCACTCGTTACCAAGAAGAACTTGTGAACGAGTTAGCTTGTCTTTTATTCTTATTATCTCAGGTCCCACTCAACTGACCACAGCATCAATGTGGTGTCCTAAAAGTTTGTACAGTATACAGTATGTAGAGAGAGAGAAAGAGGTCTCTAGATATTTCCGATGCATTGAAAACTGTGTGGAAATATTAGGAAGCATCACATTTAATGTTTACTAGAAGAAATTTCTAGACGTATCTGAAATGTGTGTATAAAAGCAGCAGAATCCGCGGTAGATCATCAGTCAGTCAGTAATGTGGTGATGATAGTGGAGTTGAGTATAAGTCAGACTAGCCAAGTGTGTTTATTTACTAAGCTAGTGTCGTTTCTTGTGGTCAAATAAACTTGCACTGTCTTTAGGGGTGGTGTTCCCTCTGACCGAGCTAAATAATTCTGGTAACATGAGACACCTGTGTTAATGAATGTTTCATGAGCATGCTCCTAGCCTGCTGCATTGAGTATATGAAGATTTCCTAATATATCATACTCAATTTTTCTTTCAGTTTTTAGTTAAAGTACTTTTAGATTGAAAATAATGCCAAGCACAACTAGTGGTAGGAGAAAACAAACCTGCTTGTGAAGTTATTTTGATGTTCTCTACAAATCCCAGCAAAGTTAAGGGTAAAACGTGTGGAAGAATAGACCTCAAAAATAAAATCTCATCTCAAATGAAACCATTCAAATTTACAATGATAATTTTAAGTCATTGTTGATGACCATAAGGCAGCAAAATCTATAATTAATTAAGACGTACTCTATACTGTCCTTCAGCTCAAACAATAAATTTCCAACAAAGTTAAAAAAATATATTTGCTAAAACTTTTTTACAGGCTTTAAAAAAATTTTGTGCTATAATTTTCCAAAGTTTCATAAACATAGAAAAATCCAGAAAAACAATCTGTACATGGAAATTATACCATAGCTTTACACGGCTAGTGAAATAGTTGTTTTAGAGCAAAACCACATGGAACTATCTACTGTGACCACTGCAGGGAATCTAAACCTGGATTTTAACATTGCAAGTTCGTAAATTTAATGCTGCCCCACTGGAAGACAGTGAAATGGAAAGAAGCTTGTTGTGCATGGATTACATTATGTCAGTTTTCATTTTCCAAGGAAAAACTTAAATCAGAGACGTGCCTTCTAAGCTAGAGAAGAAGCAACTACGGGGCATCATTGATATTTGGTCAAGGGAAATAACCAGGCTCATAATATAGATAATGACAGCCATATTCTATAGTGGTAAACACAGGCTTCTAGAAGCTCTTACCTCATCTCTAGTCACAGTATTAGACATCAGGCCAAAAGCATATTTCAGCTGTAGTTGTTCATTATACTTATGAACAACTACTCATCATGTTCAAGAATTAGTGAATGAAGCAGAATTCATAAGCACACAGTCAACCCATGAATCTCCCTAACTGCACACTGGATGAATAAAGACTTTAAATATGTAGACAATACTAAAAACAAAGCATTTTTCTGGTAGCCATGAAGCAGCTGAGATTATGAGATAGGAGCCAATGTTGATGGAGATGTTCCAGGCCTGAAACATTTATGATGAAAAAATCCACATGATAATGACTGATAATGCCTCAAACATAACAGCAGACTGTCTAGAAGAAGCAAATGTTGGATGTGCTCTTCATACACTACAACTCTGTGTTAAAGATGGTTTGGAAGCACAGAGGGAGGTGTCAATGATATGATAGCAGTCACTATGGACCTTGAAAGCTATATAAACTATTCAGCAAGATTTCTATAAGAAATATGGAAGCTACAAGCTAAGTTTGGAATAGAAAAACATTAAAGAAGCTGTTAGTAAGTGGAAATCATCGTACTATATGTTACAACGTTCATATGGAACAAAAAAGAACCATTTTAGCTTATGAAAGGGATAATAATCTTCCTTGTCTTTTCCACTGTCAGTGGGGCCTAGTAAGCAAAGAAGTTATTCTCTTGAGCCATTTGAGCAACTTACAAAGGCATGGTGTGGCAATGATGTTAGTTTGTTGTTATTTATACCATCTATTGCTCAATGTTATAATATCGTGGAAAGAATGAACCTGACTGCTCTGGAGTAAAAACGGTGATGAATGCTGTGCAAAAATCGGTCAGTCAGTGCTTACAAAGTTGTCAGAACAATGAGTTAATCCCAACTACACTGATGGATCCTTGTTTCAAGCTGAAGTATCTTGAAGCAAAACCGTGGCTTGAGGAAGAAGTAATAATAATCCTGTTCTAAAAAGTGTAGCAAATGCTTTTCATTGACTCGAAGCCCTACATAAAGAATATCAAAAGCTTCTGTGGAGGATCCAGACCCAAATGAACCAGGAATTCACACTCAAGAAGTTTAGTCCCACTCTCATAGTGTACTAGAGAAATACTCCTGTAGACCAACCATTAATAACATGCTTAAAAACTAATGCATTGTCAAGTAACGTATACTGCATATTTTCATAATTTCTAACTCCAAACTCAAAATGTTCTTGCTTGGAAAAAGAAACTAAACTCTAGGAATGTAATAATGAAGATCGTGGCATCCCACAGAAAAGTTTCATGTTGAATAAAACAGAAGAAACAACGAGCTGCACCATGGGTCAATATATAATGATAGCACTATAATAAATGACAATATGCTATGATTCATTATTTTCAGGAGGTTCTTACATATCTCAGGATCTTAAGGATAAAGAATACCAACAGGAACACCTTTTCATCAGAGGCAAAACTTGCTCGTACATAACTGAACCCATCACCAAGCTTAGTACGAAGTGAGCATCTTTTTAGTTCAGAAGAGACGTCACTAAAGCAAGCAGGAACACCTTGAACAACACCTGTTCCTCCATGATAATATCAAAACTGCTTTGCCTCAGCTATCAAAAGTAAATTCTTTCAGTTTAGGGAAAAGGAAATTAGCTGTATTATCTTGAAAAAAGTTCCGCTTTGTATTTTAAAGAAAAATGTTCTGTTAATCTCCTTGTGCTAGTACCGGCGATAGGGTGTGTATGTGTGAAGAGTGTGCACTGACTGCATCAGGGTTACAAAAAATCTCCAATATTTTAATTTTTAATGCATTACAGAATTGTTTTTATTAATTCTTTCCTTGATTATTTTCAATATATTATAATTTTTATATTTCCCTCAAAATGTAACTAAGGTTTAAGGGGCCTTATTATAAGTTTCTGAATCACGACAACAGAAAACCTGGCGCCGGCCTGCTTGCACTTAAAACCAATTTTGTGAGCAATTTAAAATTTCTGTTATTTCAGCAAAAAAAAAACAAAAACTTTTTTTATCACACCTCCACTGAATTAACAGTGAGGATAGAATGAAGAGTAATTGGCACAATTTAAAAAATGCTGATACTTATTACTTATATCAGCACATCCCTACATTTAAAGTGCTGAGGCGAATTTCGTTTCCACAGTCTACTGATATCTAACTTCTCTAAGTATGGTATAATACATTGCTTAAAGGTTAGATAACAGTAAACCCATTACTCTGAAGTAATTAATTAATTGCAAGTGCTGATGTGAGTTCGTCAAAGCTCTAGTGTTTTATGACATCACTGAGTTTATCTTACAAGATCATACAGTTGCTTGGTAATTTACTGCCTGGATATCTTCAGGAGCTGAAAAACACATATTGTATTTAGTTATTTAAGGTCAAACTGCTTTATAAACGGTCTTAAATCTTAAATTTTTTAAACAAAATGGCTGCTTATCAGGTTTTCCTAAACTTTCAAATACACGAATAATGTTTAACATGGAATTTAGGACACTGTGGTAATTATTTTAATAAAATAACTTTAAAATGTTTGGTTTCAATTTTGCGCAAAGCTACACGAGGACTATCTGCGCTAGCCATCCCTAATGTAGCAGTAAAAGACCAGAGGGAAGACAGCTAGTCATCACCACCCACCGCCAACTCTTGGAATACTCTTTTACCAACTAATAGTGGGATTGACCGTCACATAATAACGTCTCCACTGAAAGGGAGAGCATGTTTGGTGGGACGGGGATTAGAAAACGTTAAAAGGTGTGTAGGACGTTTTAAAATTGCATTTGGTGTTCTTATGATTGTTATAGTAAATAAAATGAAAATATAAGCATAACTTTTTTAAAACAATTATATATATATTTTTAGTTTTAAATTGACATTTATTTTGAACATTTATGCTTTAATATTGAAATGATGTCTATTGATGATATACGTTATCTCAGAAGTCGGAGTTTGGTTTGATTTTGGGAAGGAGAAGAACAGTCCTTCTCGCCAAAATGTAGCTCTCATTTCTTTAAATTATTCTATATTGGTAAATTAGATATCTTAAGTTGAAAAGGCTTAAGGCTCATATTCTAAAACAACTGCATTTTTTTATTCTCTGGTGGCTATGCAGTAAGCTTGAGGGGTTATAAATCTAACATTCAGAAAATGATCTATGTGGTGGGCATGACGTAGATAGCACTGAGTAGCTTTGTGTTTAAACATCACAAACAAACCTAGAACAATTATTCGACAGCCATTTCTTTAAACACATACACACAAACATATATAAAATATATCAATCAAAACAACATGAATTGGTTGTTTTATATTTAAATACTTCCTTATTATACACGAAAATATATGTAATTTAATGAAATAATGTTTAGCGCAACTGCTGATGATGTATAATGAGATGGCTAAGTTTGGTTAGAAATTAATCAATAATGTGAATATAAACATAAAATAGTGCTAATGTTTGGTCTGCTTCAAGTTAAGGTTCAATAAAATTGTACTTAAATGCACAACAAAACAGTGGGTATTCAGTTTTTTTTAAAATAAAATATATAATGGTAGAAACAATGTACTATATACATTTAAAGCAAATGTATGGTAATGTTTGGTCTGTTAAGGGTTAAAGCATGTTACTAGTTTATTGTTTGCAACAGTTGTATTTGTTATATAATTAATATTCTGTCTATGATAGGTTAATGCTTTTTTTAAAAAAATACTTGATACATAAGATAGTTAATATTTGTTTCTCACTGTTATGATTTATAACCAGTGTACATGCAACAAATTCTTGTCCTTTTAATGCTTCTACTATAAATTTATGGTTTGGCAAAATAAAAAAAATGTTTTTGACTACAGTTATAATTAACAAATAATAAATATGTATTGTGTAGCAATTTCATTCCAACACATTAAGATTTACAATATTTTCATTACTTATACACATTGCAAGATACCCTGTTAGTCCTTAGATGAATCCCATGTACCTGCATTCTAGGTGTAAAATAATTCAAAACAGGCTGTTAGTTTACTGTTTTTATAAATCTTCGTGTATATTGTTTTTTCTTAAATGAATTGGTATGCTCTTTCTTATAATAAAACCGGTTTTAATTTTTTGAAACATTGTTTCAGCAATACTGTCAAGCTGTGATAACTTTACATTTAGCTTAAAGAAAATAACTATTTCACAACTTAACCAAGCAAAACCTAGACCATAATGTAAATATTTTTCATTTAGTAAAAGAAACAAAAAATTTAAAATCAGCCCTTAATATATATAAATAAGATAAGGACATGAGGAATATATTCATTCCTGTTATAAAACTACAATATTATGATGTCAATATTTCAAATTCTATAATGAGTTATTGTCGACAAACAGCAGAACATTTAGTCACACTGTAAAAATACCAGCTGAATATAAACTAGAACTGATCTTTGTCTTGATAACTTCAGAACTCGTATTCAGAGACAAAAATGTGAATGAAGCCCAGATGTTGTGTTGTGGTCCTTGCAGCACCAAAAGAGCTTCGCAGGTGAACTAGCAACTGAATTTTCAAAATCAAATAAAGTGGCCCTCTGATGGCACGTACAAGTCGAAGAGAACCTAAAATATGAAAGAGTGGGTAAATATACTCAGAGAAAAACTAGGTTAAAGACAATACTTTAATCAACAGCTGAGCAAAAATTTGGTCTATATGCCTCTTTAAATACCTGTGCAAATAGCAAAGTTTAAACTGATAATTATAAGAAAATATTATTGTAATCAATTTACTATAACAAAGTCACATTTGCTAAGAATTATTCCAAAGCAAAATACCAGTCAGTATACCATGAAATTATACAGAAAACGTTATCAGATCAAAAAGTAGGATTACAAGCTATACACAAGTTTAAAGGAAAGGAAAGAATTGTATATAATGATTTCCAGTAAAAAGTGCCATAGAAATATACCTAAGAAAAGCATTGTACTTTCAAATTTGACATTTAGGTTTTTCAAGATTGAATGTCAAATCACTCCCATATTGAGATGGCACATAAGATCCAGTGCTAAAGTCCAGCTTAATTAGCACAGGCAGATGAGAATGGTGACACATTGCAGGACTTAGCTAACAGCTGGCACCCAGCAGATAGTTGGTTAGACTAAAGCAATTGGGGTAAAGTGTCTTGCTCAATGACACAACGGCACATTGTTAAACACCCTCGAACTTGCAACCATATGACTATGAGTTCAAAGCAAGAAGCTACTGAGCGACTCTCCTTTCTTCAATATTGAGTGTGTTATGTTAAAATAATTTTGAATATGCAAGTCCTGTAACAATCACAACCCATATAAAGTTGTAGTGGAACATAATTTATCAGAGTTACATTTTATCATTGTTTAGCATTTTGTAGGTATTGTGATAACACTAAAGATTTATCAATTTTTGGGAATGGTATTTAAGAGCCCTTTCCAATGCAAAACATTCATACACATGTCCGAATCGGGGATTTAGCATTTACAAGATGAGGATACTCTTTGTATTTAATGGCATTAGAAAACAAAGGAATATGGATCAACTAGGGTCCAGGATCATCCAAAAAAAGACCACAACAATTTGTACTCTAGCTGCTGTATCTTGTAACAGGTAAGAATCCATGAATGCAAAGATCAGTGATAAAAACTATCCACATGACCCAGGCAACAGTATACAATATATTCATGTAGAATCCCCATCTAGAAATGAGGCCAACATTGTATGGGTTTGCAAAGTTTCCCATCATACACTCCTTCCTCCTGTTCAGTCATTGAAAGCAAATTAAAATTAATGGGCATTCATTCTATTTCATAAGGAGACATATTAAATCAAGCCACTGGATACAAGCCTATGGATGTCTGTGTGATTGGACTTTTGAAATGGGTAATTGGAGACTGACATCCTAGCTGGATTATGGAAAGCCATGCAAGGAGGAGTGGTATGATTTGGACCTGAAAACTTCACGATGAAGGCTTTATTAATGAAAACTATGTTGTAGAGCTATTATCAAGATGCACAATCATCAGATAGAGAGCATGACTGGACATGGTTAGTAATGGCATTGTGAGGCTCCAACATTGTTTTTATAAAATGTGTTCAATCTCTGTAGTTTCATATACCTTTTTTGGATCATATTTACATAGTTATTCAGATATCTATTTACAATTTAAAAATCCAAGCACTAGTACTGTTTAGCAGGTTAGTTACTAAGTTTTATGATGATTTCATGTCTTTTGAAATGCTTTAAACAAAATAATTTGAACATTTGTGATAAAAATCATGCTTGTATGCAGATGGAATTTTTTCAAAGTTTTCTCCTATCAAGTATGATTTTTGTATGAATATTAGGTATATTGGTTCACAGTGCTTTGCCCACCTTTTGACTTTCAGTTTTCATAACATTAACAATAAAACTTTCAATTTATATAAATGTAATTAAATTTCAGACCAGCTTTTGGTTGTTGGAGTCCAACTCAGTTAATGAGTTCTAGTCCTGAATGTAAGGTCTCTAGAACAGTGACATATGGCAGACAAAAGATAAATTTTAGTTGTTATTAATGATGAAGAAATTGAGAGGAACATGGAAGAAACCATCATCAGTTAAGTTTAGTTTTTATTAAGAATTTTAGGTTTACTAGTTCTCAATACAGATTTCAAAACCATGACAAAATAGTTTTAGTCACAAATTAACGAATACTTTCTTTTTTAATTCATTCATTTCAATACTTTATAGAAATCATGGTAAGATGCAAGTTCAATGACTAAGACCAAATACCAAAATATAGAATCTTCTTGCAGCTTCATGAATAAGCAATTTATTTTACACAAAAAATCTAAATAGATGTTTATTTGTAACATAAAATGCATTTCAGCTAATTGATAATAATACATACATCACTAAAACATATTTTTACTTTTAAAAAAATCTCTAGTAAAGAAATGACAGAAGTTAGGGAATTTAACCGACCTTCCTTTTGCCCATGAAAAACATAAAAAAGAAATCCTCATCATTTCCACTTAGAATCTAGTATTCAGGGTCAACACTCTGGGAAATAAATGTAATGGCTCTCATTAATGTGGCAATAATAGGCTTACAGAATTTGGGGAAACTTACCTACACCTTGCCCACGAAGTATGTCAAAATAATTATCATCATTTCCACTTAGAATCTGGTATTCAGTATCAAATGTCTGGGAATTAAGTGTAATTGCTCTCATTGTTGTGACAATAATAGGCTTACGAAACGTGGAAAAAGTTGCAGGGAGGATAATAAACTGGTGGCTAATAGACTGAGTGTTGTTAAAGATGCAGTCACTATCTACTGAACGGCATCTTTTCCGGCAAACAATAGTGTTTTCTTCTTGGTACCTTTTGAAAAATACATTTTCTGAGGTTTAACTCAAATGAGAAACAGAACTCAAAGAAATAAGTTTTAAACATTGTTTAGTTATTATTGAGCTAATTATTCCCAAAAATGGTAAACACAGTAAGCTGTTTATTGTATGGAAGAAGAAAACTTGATTATGAAAGAGATTGCTAAAGATAAGTTTATACGTACAAATTTCTGTTGAATTAGAAAATCTCCCTTGCATATATGTATGTTTTCTTTACACATAAAAACTGAAGTATTGAACTGAATAATTTTCTACTCTAATTACATTTATTTATTATTCCCTTTAATGCATATATCTAAGTTCTAAGAAAAAATATCTGTATTCCTTGATATGTTCTTACACTATTTTTTCTGTTTAATTCCAATGTGCTTTGTTCCTACCCATAGCTAATGACATTATATGAAAATTGTTTTACATTTATGTATTAATATTCCATCACAAAAGCACAACTGTTTTAAATAAAATGCTTCCATAATAGCCTAAAAATTATAAAGAGGAAGATACTTAATGCAATAATCTTTGCCTACATATCACAACAAACATTAACCCTTTTGTTACCAGTTTATAAAAACACCTTTGTGGGACATGTCTAACGAATAGGAGAGCGTTCATGATACATAATTTAGTTTCATGCATTCACTGTTTTCTAAAGTTTTAATAAGAAACTTGATGATTTAATGTATTTTCAGATAGTCTAGCATAATCCAAAAATAAGTTCATTATTTATCACTGAAAAACTTAATGCTCTGTCAACTGAGAAATGGAACTTGTGAAGTTTGTAAGTATTTTAATGTTTATATAAAAAAAAAGATTCATACAGTTATAGCCTTACCATATTAAAACCACGAAATAGGGACTAATTATAGTTCTTCATTAAATAATTACTGTTTCAAGGTGAAAATATATATATAGAAGAAATACAATTTTGTGTAGATTTTAGACATGTAACAATCACAATCTTTGAACAATAGCAATGTTCTGTGTCAGTAACATGAAGTGTTTCACACCATGTGGCTTGAAATACCTTGCAGTCAAAAGATAAAGGTGAACTACAGCATAAAATAACGATTAATTTATTTTTTTACTTTAAAGGAACAGTGCTTCTAGACACTGTTGTGGTTGTATATATCCAAGCATATCTAACTGATTTATAATCAGTGCTTTAGCAAAGTTAGAACATACTGTTTTACTGCTGAATGCTCGTTATAAGCAACATAGGAACAGCAAAACAGAATACATGTACATCCAGCTATTAGCATTCTATTACAACTTACAGAAGGCCAATGCAACTTTAACTATTGTCAGCAATGATTAGACTAAGGAAAATGAAGGCTAAGTAGAAACTGCTAGAAGTTATGTTTTTATTATTTATTGTGCTTTAATTTTTATTATTTTTCATAATGTTTAAGCAATGATGGCAAAATAAAATAATTTCACAATTTAATCATTACTACAAATATCAAACATCTCTAGTTGCCAAGTATTCAAGTTATGCTTTGCAGTAACATTTTGAGTGCTATAAATTTTTCATTTGCAAATATTACAAGTTGGAAATGTTTTGATTCAGTCTGAAAGTATTAAAGGCTGTATATTTAGGATTAAATATTCAATCAAGAATATTATAATCATGCACAAATTACTTCTCTTCATCATAAAAGGATTAATAAAATCTCATAAACTAAACGTGTGTTAAAATACAGTGAAGTCATAGATTGTAATCTCAAACATAAAATTTATGGTATGAAATGTCATTATAACACTGTTTTTTACTGTGTGAAAATCTTATTTGATTTATTAAATATTTATACATTTTCATTTCCAGTATCTGATTTTATTTTATAACAGTAAAAATATTTTCTGATTACATTAAGTTTTGTTTACAATGTATTGACAAGTATAACATAAGCAGAAGAGCCTTAAAGTAGAAAATTTTTTAAACACAAAGTTTTTAAGATATATAAACATATCAAAATATGGAATAATTAATAACACTACTTTAGTTTTCTTAACTCACATAGTATTATAGGTCTAAACAGGTTTAACAATACAATGCAACTACATGTAAAGCAGCTTAAAAAAATATATGCATTGTAACTACAGTTATTTTTATAAAATTAGGAAGGCTTTTTTAAACTGTAGATTCACGGAAGCACTGGTATTATAAGATAGTTTAATTTTCCATCATTATATTGTTTGTAAGCTCCTGTAAAAGCCTGTTCATCACAACTAAAAATTTCATGAAAGAATATTTATTCAGTTAACAAAGCAAAATGCAATGTACAGTATTACAGCTCTCTCTATAAACTCACATTTGTTTCTAAGAAAAAATCCAATATCACATCTGAATCAAAAAAGAACAAAGACAGCATTTTTTAATGGTGTTATATTATTAAGATATGATACAATCAAAGGAAATTCAAGTACTGAATGATCAGATTCCAATGTTTCTATATAATATGATACTGTACTTAAAAATAAAAGTATTCCTAATTTAAAAAAAGAACCTCAATTTGAACTAGAAGCTTATTTAATGTATGGACAGGGTATTGGTTACAATGTAAACAAGAATTCTTTATCTAAAATTAAAATATGATAATAGTCAAAGGAAAGCTATATAAACACAGTGTAACTAAAGAAAACAGAAAACACAAGAACACTACTAAGCTTATGTATGACAAAGAAGTTACTTTCAACATAGCAACTCATCTTTAATGATCCAAGACTGATGTGAAATGCAGCAGTACACTTTTAATAAAATTATGAAGTACAAAAATCAAGTTTATGTTTAGCAGTTTTAGTCATTATAAAATCAAATTTATAGTGACTGATGTTTCAATCTTATATATCAAGCCTAATAAGCATATTCAAAAATGTTGTGCAACATTTATGTCAAGACCCGAGACTAACGAAATGCATCATTTGCTTTTCATGAAGAGGTTGGTGGAACTATCAAAATTAAGTTTGCATTCAGGACTTTTTTCCCTTAATAATTCAACTTGTTTATTATGGAGGCATTCCAATCTCATATATCGGGCCTAATTAGCACATTCAAAAATGTTGTAATTTTTATGAAAAATTCTTCATATTATTTTGACATTATCCATCTACATTGCTTTTTATTTTACTGCAGTATTTATTATCTAAAATTACCTAAAAAAATAAATGTCACTTAAGGAGCGCATACTTCAAGAATACTCACAAAAACCACAGGTATGAATTAAGATATATTTTTACTTGCAAAAAAACAACAACTATTCAAACCAATAAATGTTATTGGAACTTCCATGTTTATGAGCCTGATGACCTTTAATAAAACTGGAAAGTGACGTCCTTACTACTACTAGTAAAGACAATCATTTAAGTTTTATATGCTAATTATAAAAAACAAAAAAAAACAGAGAGATCTAAGATGCTGGAATTTAAATGCTCAGAATTCAAAGCATTTAAAGCAAAAAAAATCCCCTTAAAAATAGTAACAAAAAAGAAAAGGATTCTAGGATTAATTAAAATTCATATCTTGAAACATGTATAAAAATCCTAGCTACAGCTGTGCCACTGAACAATCCACTGTGATACATTTTCATTTTTAATTGCAGTTCAATTTCTTGAGGCCCTTGGATACTTTTAACTAGCATAAGAACTGCTTTATTTTGAGAGGATTGACGGAGCAATGAAAAATAATTTTGCTGAACAGGTTCAATTCCACTTGGAGTTCGTGCATCTACCAGTTCAAGAGAAAACTCAACAGTGCTACTCTGAATGAGTGGCCCCCTCAATGTGAAGAACTTCAATTTTCCTGTTTTCGGGATGGGGAAATTGGATGTTAAGCTTATGAAACTGTAGGAATAGCTTAATGGTTCCTTCAAGCATTCAGCATCACCCGGGCGGCAGTTGAAGACCTTTAACTTGCAGCGGCTGTAAGAGAAGGGAACAGAGCACCTTAGAAATCTGCATAACTTTTTATTAATTTTCATGAAAAAGAAAACAAATAGAAACAATTCTATTTGAATTGTAATAGCATTCAGCAAACAAAAACTGACCAATAATGGGTAACAATTTAAAAGGCAAATTTTTTTACCCATTTTATATTAAAAGTTGAAATTTCCAAAAAAAAAACAACTATATAACTAGGTTTTTATATTTTATTTTTGAGATGTAGCAAATCAAAACTACAAAAATAACAGCTTATGCAGATTTCTAACTTTCCCATCCCTAATCTTTCAGCAATATTTAGTTAATTTTTAGTATTATTGCATACTTAAATTTCTGATGAAATGAATATGTTTTGGATGGCATCATCAAGTTGGGATAATTTATGATAACATATTGAATTATTTTATGTAAATTGTAGTTTTATATTTTAGGGTTGAAACCATTACTTTTAAATTAATTCTTATTCTCAGATATATATTTCAAATTCTTTTTGATTATCATATGCACTTAATATGAATTACTGTTTTTAGTGTCACATTTACAATTCATATACAGAATAGTAAAAAGAATATGAATGAGAAACAAACACATTAACTTAAATAGTAGTGCAAAAAAATTGTGATAGCATATAGGTATTTCTAAGTTTTAGTGTCACTTAGATATAAAAACACTGATTCAATATCTTTAGCCACGTGAGATTCTCAGTGTTAATTAACAGAAAAATTGATGTCATAAAAAATGTCCATATAAACATAGTGAGGGGTTTGTACTGAGACTACTTAAGATTTTATCATGCAACTTAATAATTTCTTAGAAATGACTACAAGCAATTGCAGTTTAAATCACAAGCTCTTTCAACTGATTTTATTGTTTAGAGTATAGTTCAGACCATTAAACTAATACTCTCATGCCTACATCTTTATAAAGCTAGCCTATAGAAAAGGCAGAGTAATTTCCATTAAATTTGCTTAATTTTAACTTGGTCTGTTTCATATTATGATCTAAAAAGCTGAAATAAATTTTCAATGCTCAAAATTTCTAAACAATATTTTGCTAGATCAAACTCTCATGTTGCTGAAAATTCTTTGTTCCAAACCATTATTCAGTCATGAAACAGTATGCACTTCAGTATCATTATTATGCAGTTTAACTACAAAATTTTCCAGAGACATTAAAAATATATTTGTTAATACAGTTGATGTCTGAGGATATAATTTAATAAAATAAAGCATCAAACAACAACAAATTACTCAATAACAATTTCCGACAATAAAAGCAAGTAACTTTTATTACAATAAAATATTTCATGGAATGTGATACTTACGATCTATGTTGGGTGTCTCGTTCATAATTTGTTGGACAGTTAATAGTATGACATCTGTAATCCCCACGTGTGTTAATGCAAACTTTATCAGATCCAGTGCACACATTTTCTTCTTGACACTCATCAATGTCTATGAAATGATTATTCAATTATAAAAATACAAATCAGCAACACTTGTTCATAAGATAGTGTATTTATTAAAAATGTATACAACTGTTTCCTTGAGAACTTTGTTTTTTATAGCGGTTCTTTAGTTTTTCCAATATGAACATTTTATCTGTAAAAATTATTAATCTTCAGACTTGAGCTCTAATATATTATATAAACCTACAAATATAAGATAGGTTTCACTTTACCCAAAATTTTTCACCTGCATGTTGATTTTTTAGGTATCAGTATCATATACAGATAATGTTAACAATTACTTAAGTTGAGTATATCATTTCAGTATGTGTGTAACACATTTTAACTTTACTTCCCAATTAAACTATTGGTATCATTTTGACACCTTCCACAAACTGTTGCATGGGTGCTAATTCTTATCAACAATAAATATTCAACAAAACCTACCACCATCACGATCATGGCCAAGGCCAATTTATTTATCTGTTATCAGATAGAAACATTATGAACCAGACAAAACGTCCAAACAGCACAACTCGGTGGTAAATATCTGGTGGAATAGTCTGCCATTCCTTTTGCAAAACAACAGCTTAAACTGCAGTGACGTTTTAAGATTTGTTACTTCTATCGCCTCAGATGACATTCCAAAGTGTCTTTAAGAGGTTCAACTTGACTCAAATTGGGGATTTTGGTTGACCAAGGGAGATATCTAGATGTATTTGACTCAAACCAGAAATATTTTGCACCCAAACAAATAAATACATGTAATACTTACTTAGAACATGTATATTAGTTGATGTAGGCCTAACTGAAATACACCCGGCATAATGGTTTTGGTACTGAGCATGACTAAGCAAATTTGAACTGCTTGTTTTTGGAATTGTATGTATGATGTGATTAATTTGACATTAACATAAGAGTGAAACAGTATACCTTCAAGACATTGGTTGTTAATCATGGCCATTAAAATATTCTGCATGAATTGTGATATCAGGCTGCTAGTGTGTGAAGTTTTTATATTGATACATTACTATGTTAGTAATGTTGCCTGTAGTATTTAAATAGTATATTTTTAAAATATAATAGGTTTCTGGAAATTTCTCCCTATGTGTTCTTGGTATTTTGAAAACTGTTGTTGAATTGTAAATATGAAAGGTACATAGAGTTTGTAAGTTCTGTTTAGTAACAGTTGATTAGTGGGCTGTAACAATGGTGTCTATAGATCTCACAGAGTGACGAGTGATGAAGATTATATTTTCAAATCTCAGCAGCTAAGCAAACAGGAACTATTAAATTACAGTTGCATTACTGTTACAAGGTTTTCTCTGACAGTCTGACTCAATGAATACCACAAAAAGAAGTACACAAGAACCAAAGATCAGTTTTTGGTTTGTGGTCACCACTTTGAAAAAAAAAAGGCATGATGAAAAGCACCACACAGATACCCTGGAGTAAGGTGGGTGTGAAGATATCCAAATGGTTGGGGCACCAATATATCCTTTATCAGCTACAGTAGCAGCTGACAAAAAAACTAAAGAATCAAGAGCAAGAACTGCAAGAGCTAAACACAAACCAGAAAGAAAATCTCAACTACAACACCTCATGCTTAAACTTTAAAGAAGATAATACAAGATCAGGAGATACCTCAACATGATATGCATTTTGTTGAATGTTAGCAGAAAGCAAGTAGAAGTCCAAAGTGAGTTATAACTGGTCAGTTTCAAATAAAATGTCAAAGCAACAAAAAAAGAAGGCTGGAGAAAAAGAAGAATCAGTTGATGATGATGATGATACGAAATAACAGTTTCTGTCCTTTATGAAGAAATTTTGCTGTCAATTTTACTGCTAGCAGTACTGATAATTTTAGTAGTTTCAGTATTAAAAATTGTCAGTGAAATAGTTCGATGATCAACAGAATGCGAAAGAGATTGATGATGATGTTGAGGCATTTGTTCTTAACAGAAATTTTTTTCAGATTCATTTTCTTTTGGTGGGGAAAATAATTGACAGACAAGTTCTGAAAATTGCTTTTTCAGTAAAACCCATGCCAGTCAAAGGAAACTGAACTTTATTAGGGATTTCAGAAGCACAAATTTGGGAATGTATATCACTCATTTCATGAATCCTGGTATTTTGTGAAAAAGTAAATCTGAAGTTCCTGTATGAAGTCAATGGTTATTCTAGTTGCCAAATACACATTTTATGTTCTGTCATTATTGTATCTTGTTCATAATGTGAATACAAGGGATAAGCATACACATTTACTAAAAAAAAAGGATTCTCATACCATATGGATGGGAAACAACTACTGGAAGATCATGGACAATCAAACCATTCACCTAGATGCTGTCATTGTCCCATGCATAATTACACGAGCCAGCCTGTAATCTTTTTACTGAATGTGCAAGCCAGGCAAGAAGAATTTCATTGCAAGAATGTACTTATCAAAAATCAAGATGTGTAGACACATCAGACTAAAATTATTCAGTTTGGTTTATTTGGAATTTTGCACAAAGCTACATGAGGGCTACCTGTGCTAGACAGACCTGATTTAACAGTGAAACACTAGAGGGAAGGCAATTAGTCATCATCATTCACTGCCAACTCTTGGGCTACTCTTTTACCAACAAATAGTAGAATTGACTGTCAAATTATAATGCCCACATAGCTAAAAGGGAGAGCATGTTTGATGGAATAGGAATTCGAACCCACAACACACAGATTGCGAATTGAGCATCCTAACCACCTGGCCATGCTAGTCCAACATTGTTAAGTTTTTAGCCAAATATGTTTTGCTTTATCGTGACACAAAAATGTTGGAGACATTACTTTGAATCACAGCAATTTTCTGGGGCACATGGCATTTCTTGCCAAATATTACAGGGTGCTTGGGGAACATTTGAAGAAAGTTATGGATGAAAAGATGGCAAAAGGACCAAAGACTACACATGGTAGCCATGGTTAAACCCTTACTTTCTTAAGTCTTGAATCACAAACAGGTTCATTTCAAATACTGTTGATGAAATATTCCAAACTATAGCTACCAAAGTTCAAAAGGAGGGATATTTCAGTACAATCATGATTTGCACTACTGATACTCCCAATGAAAACATCAACTGTATCGGGTATATCACAGCTGATCTCCGAGTTCTGAAGCACTTGCTAGAAGTGGTGCATGTGGAAGATTTATCTAATAAGAGTATGTTTAACATTCTCAAGGAAATTGATCAATGTTGAGGGAATTGACCAATGACATGAAATCAGTTAATCATATAACAGCATTAAACTAATGTCACAACAGTATGTCAGTATCATTGCACTGAAAGAAAAGGAAAATCCAAACTACCTCTACATTTGAATGTTTGACCATGCATGAATCTACAGTTTTAACGCAGGTATGTATTATGTAATGCTTCTGCCAACCAAATGACTGTTTACAAATGATTGTTTGGTCTTTTGGAGAAGATGTACAATTTCACTGCATATTGCAAGAGAAGTACTGTTCTGTAGAGGTGCATATTCATCATGGCATATCTCCAGTTCACCAGCCACAGCAGGTTTAAACTACTCTTTGAGGTCCCATCGCAAAGCTCTCAGTAATGTGTTCTTTGCAAGTGAAGAAAAGCTTTTCCAATGCTTTATTGAAGGTCAACTTGATAAGCACAATCTCCGAGGTAGTTGGACTTTGCAAAAACCTTCTTTCATTTGAAACTCTCATTATTATTAATTCATTCAAGAAAATTTTTGACAACACAAATCCTGTATCTAACTATCTTCAATCTGAAATTATTGATCTTCCACAAGTAATGAAACTATATGAGACTTGCGAGTCTCAGTTGACAGTGCGTAAGAAGAGCTATATGAATCCTCAGGATGAAGTTATTGACCAGTGCAAAAGGAAGGTTTAGAATCAACACTTTGTTCAACCTTGATATGTCTGTATACTATATGGACAAGCATTTTCCATCTCAGAGAAAAAAAATATTTAAATCTGATTTGTTCAGTCCATTGCATTTCTCTGAAAGGAAGGATTACTGCCTAAGGATGCTATTCATGTGGTTGCTGACAGATATTTTCCAGTAAGAAAACTCTTCAGAGTGACTATATAAGTTTTTCAAGGTTTATCCAAAGTTAGCTAAGTGTGCAGTTAGGGGTACAAAGATATTCTGTGACCATCACAGTCCAGTGTTAACCCACGCTTTATACAAGACAGTCCTATAACTTCTTGGCATTTCTGGACTTTCCCAAATCTTTACAAAATGTAATTTAATGCAGAAGGGTCTCTACCTACAATAACAATATCTCTAATCATTAGGACAATTATATCACTATAAACTTACATCTCTGTTCATATCCTGAAGTCACCAATACAATATCAACTTTAACACATATATTGTTATATCTTTAGTCATTAAAAAAGAAAACCAAGCTATTTGGTTTTGTATTTTTATCTAATAGAAGTCACTTTGAGTAGTTTGGATACTTAATTCCTATTTTGTATGGTACGGAGAGCAATAGCTACTTACCTTCACAGGTTCGTTCATCTTCTTGTAGTCTGTACCCACTAGGGCATGAACAAGAGTATGAACCTGGCTCATTTACACAAAAGCCAATACATAAATTGCCTCGACCCTTCCATTCTTCACACTCATCAATATCTTGAAAAGAGGATTTGATACTTATAAGATTAAAATGTAATTATACTACATAGTGCTTCTACAATCAGTTAAAGTTGTAGAGTTTTCAAGTAATGAATCCTTATAATCACTGTCAAATATAGAGATCAAACCCTTCTAAAATGCTTTCTAGATAATAATATTCTACTTTTGAAATAATATCAAACATTATAAGTTCACTTTTATAAACAAATATCCCTTTCAATATTTCAGAAGTCATATATATATGGTATACAGATACAACACATCTTACTTTTCTGTAGTATAGTCAAAACAAAAAAAAATTATATTTTTCTAAAATTTTAGTTTATGAAATATCTTCGGACCAGATCATGTCCTAATTTTCTGTAGCATGAGTTGGTAAAGGACAATACTGATTATAGAATTGAGGAAAAAAAACAAAGACAATTGTACGTTTTACAAACACTTCGTTTATTAATGATCATGGTTTTTGCCACTAAAGGCATCATTGGGTACAGACTGAAATGGTTTGTAAACATGTTTATTTATGGTTAAAAGATAAAAACTAGATAGCTTGGAAATTTTAGAAATAAACAGAAGTCTAAAAACAAATACAGAAAAGTTCTAAACGACCAAACCAGTTTAAGCTCCTCCCAACTTGTTTCTAGGTGAATGTTAAGGTTATTTCCTTTTCCTTGGTTAAAGATATATAAACCTGTTTTCCTGATGATTTCCTTAGTGGAAAAACTATGGTGGTTAATAAATGAAGTATTTGTGAAATGTAAAACTGCCTTTTTTTCCCCCCAATTCTGTAATTATGGAGTTGTACCGAGTGCCGGCGGTTTCAAGTATCAATGCTACCTCTTATTTCATAGAATAATTGCACTGTACCCAATACCACCTTGAGTGTGATATTTGTTTTACAGCTTTCACAAGGCAGAGATACATCCAAATTCTTGTGATTTAATTATGTGATAAGTGAGCAACAGAGAAAGAATGTGTATTAATTTTGTGAGAGCAATTTTTACTTTTTGGAAAATAAAGTCTTGGCCATATTGTCTCTACATTTGATCTTTTGGCTGTTAACAATGTGCTTTATCTCCCTATTCTTTTATTCAAGTCCTGTTTTTCCCCCCATTTAGTCTTAATCATTCAGGTATTACAGTAGTACTCTTCCTGTTTCATCTTTACACTGAATCTCGTCATTTTTGTTCACTTGGTGACAAATCGTTATGCTCATCTTTCCACATACTAGATTCACAAGCCACTCACTGATGCAGTAATCAGGTAACTATTTATTCTGAATCTTGGAATACTACACATAAATAGTTAATTATTTTTCTAATACAACTACAGCAAAACTTACCTTGACAAGCCCTGTTATCAGATTGAAGACGATATCCAACATTACACGAACAAAAATAAGATCCCCAAGTATTCCTGCAGTTCTGTTGGCAGATCCCAGGAGTGTCTTTGCATTCATCAATATCTGAAGAGACAGAAACAAAAAACTTAAAAGAAATTCAAGAATTCTCATTTAAACATGTGTAAAAAGAGTGTTAGAACCATTAAGTTATTATTAAAATCTAGAAACAGGTATTCATTTTTTTTTGTAGTTTTTTAAGAAATCAAAACTATGCAAGTTGTGATCAACAAAATCAAAGATGTAAGGGAAGTCCATGAGAAACTAACACTACTTAAAAAACACTTGAAAAAGTGTTATTGAAATGATTAGTAAAAAAAAAAGGATTAAAGCATTTTTTTTTTTTGCACAACTTCAATCTTCATTAATTGGATAGTAAAAAGTACAAAAACTTTCTTCTTTGGTAGCTATTCTTTTATAATCATGAAATCTAGTTTAAGTTAAAAGCAACAAGTATGTGTATTTTGTTTCATTTGTATATGTATAGAATAAGTGCTTCTGACCACTTAAAAAACAACAACAAACCTTTTCCCAAAGTGGTAGCAGTTGATAAAGTGTATATATTACATCCTACTCTGAGGGGTTTGCCCAAGACAATCTTTTCATTACTTATTAAAGAATTAACCATTTGTGATCATTACTATGCCTACCTACTATAGGCTAGTAAGTAAAATGTGAAATGACTAACCAAAAGGTTGAATACACATAAGAACATCAGTTAAAGATAGCTATCACAGCCATTGTGTAGGTTAAATTCACAAATATTTAATATAATCACATAAGATGCTGCTACTTGTAGACTGTAAATTTAAATATATATATTATTTTATTTAACAAAAATTCTTAAAAGCATAAGCATAACATTTTAACCTTTACACAAATAACTTCAAACACTGGGATAATACAACTCTATACTTAATCTTATTTGTTTTCAATTGTATTTTATGCATAATTTCAACCACATAGCTGAGATGCTCATTTTGTAATATCCATAAAGTATTATTTTTATCACAAAAAAATCAAAGTTCAGTTGCAAAATCATCTATTCTCTTCAAGATATGACCTGTTCTGACAATTAACTACCTAACTTTTATTGTACAGATCTTATGTGTTTGTTCATCCTGATACTTACTTGAAGTGCTTATTTTGTGATGTGCTAAATCAACTCTCATTTTCACATTTATTACAATGAGCTTAAGATTTTAAACTTGATTCACCATAACATCAATATGTAGTCAAAACTTACCATCACCATTATGTACATTGATACTCACAAATGACAATGTTAATTTCTCATATTATTTTTACACCATCTCTATTGCTGTATTAACTGAAAAAACAATAATTCATCTATAAAACTGTCTACTCTGTTCTAAATAAAAGTTGTTTTTTCTCTGTAAGAAATATAATAGCATTTACAAATAGTTTTAAAGCTTACCCTCACAGTTACGTCCATCACTGCTTTGACGAAATCCGGATTTGCAGTGACAATTGAAGGATCCTGGTGTATTCTCACAGTCAGAATTCTGAGCACAAACTTGATTTCTATATTGCACACATTCATTGATATCTGTCAAAACATAATAACCAAACATAATATCATATTAAAGATAGCAAACCCTATTACTTGCATCAAATTATAATATTAGAGGAAAGTGTATTATTAAGAAAAGATAATTTAAAAATATCTAATCATAAAGACAGCTTTTACGACAATTTTGCATATTCTGATAAAATTATAGCTCTTTAAGAAGCATTAAAAACTGTCTACATAAATTAAGATATGGGATTTAATTTCACATATTTCTTAGCACATATTTGTATTTAAATAATTAGCTTCAACAAAACAGGTCAGAAAAAAAATGTCATTTTGTAAGACAATTTTCCTACTGTAAAAATGTTTGTCTTGTTGAATTCTGCACAAAGCTACTCAAGGGCTATCTGCACTGTCATCTGTAATTATGAAGTGATACACTAGAGAGAAGGCAGCTAGTCAACACTACTCACTGTCAACTCTTGAGCTAGGCTTTGCCAACATATGGTGGGATTGACTGTAACATTATAACAAGCCAATGGCTGAAAGGGCGTGCATGTTCAGTGACAGGATTTGACCCCACTACCAGCAGATTGCGAGTTGAGTGCCCTAGCCACCAAGCCATGCAAGCCTGCCCTACAAATAAGATATAATATATATTTTCTTAAATGTCAAAATGTCAGATTTGTAGCAGATTTCTTATGGAGAGTATGTTTTCCTAATAATTTCAAAAAAGTATATAACTCATAATTATTAGATATGCTAGTTCAACAGTGCAAAGATAGTTTATGTTACACTGTAACTTGTTTTATAGAGGAATCTACATTCTTATAATTTTGTTTTTTAATAATACAATATCAATTTCAGTTACTTCCTGTATGCTAAACATTATTGAAAGATTGTGAATTAGATACTATAAACCAAGTGGTATCTGAGACAGACAATTCAAGACCATGTGTTATTTTGAACATCTTAACATCATGGGATCTCAAGTGTAATAACTATTTTTAGTTTTTATTAACTTTTATTAAACAAATATATGCTCTCCCAAATTTTTTACAACACGTAATTTTCCTCAAGTATCTAACTATTCCATGATAATAATCAAATAAAAATTATAAAAAAATCTATTGGCTGAATTTGTGGTATGCAGGCATATCACGTGTTTTATATTTTCTCATGTTAATGTGGAATATATCAAAAAATTTTTGTTCCTTCTAAATATATACAGTTTTAACGTAACAAGTCATCAAGGAAGTTGTTGACTTTGTTCTAGCTGCCTTTGTTACTTTGTCATTTTATGGAGATAACACCTGTTCTGTCCATGAAGAGAATTACAGCAATGCTGCACATTGTGAAAGAATGTCAAAAACCAGTGTCCTCTAATGGTAGGCCAAGTGACAGAGGTTATGGCCTTCCCTACATTTGAATGAAAATGACCAATCATGAAGTTTGCACCAGTCATTAAAGGTAAATCCAACATTTCCATTTATTTAAGAAACATCACAGATTTAGATATTCATGTACCAGATTTAGAGTGAACTTTTTAGTAGGAATACATCTTAAGAGAAGATGCAGACTAATAAATTGATGAATCCAATGAAAGATGACGATCCAGTAGCCATAGCAAAATACCCCCCCACACACACACACACTGTGTTTTGTGTCTTTCATAATTCCCATTAAGTGTTACACATCATGTCCAGTCTATATATTTCTTTGTTCAAACTTGGTTAGTTTAGCTAAATTCAGTATTACTTTGTAATATATCCTGCTCGTCCTCCTGTTATATATATAAATATATATATATATATAAGACCTACATAATACTCTTTTGAGGAAATCAGCTTCACTTAACAATACCATAAGTTCACAATACTGTCCTTCATAACTAAACTAGGTAAAATGAAAAGTTATATGGTCAATATTAAGTTATTTAGAATATTCTATTACAATTACCTGAGCCATTTGTATAAATTTTTTTTATTCACAAATAGCCAGTCCTCACCTTCACACTCACGACGGACATTCTGTTGATAACCCTTTGGACACTCACAAGAGTAACCTCCCCTACGATTTTGACAGGTTTGGTTTGGCCTACAATCATGTGTTCCTTTTTCACATTCATTAATATCTGAAATGAAATTATGAGTCATCAGTCCATACATACAATGCAACATTATCAATGAGCAATTTTCATATATGAAATGCTGCTTGCATGCATCACTAGACCTCTGGTGTGAAACTGAGAAGAATTAGAAATAATATATATAAAAAATGTCTCATTATATGTAAGAGAGAAAAACTATATAATTCCTTTTACCACCTTTTTATATACATTTGTGGAACAAGCTATATTCCATCATTAAAGTGTCATCATATTTCTAAATTCAATCTTAGAATATCTATCAAACAATTTACTGTGGGGGACACATTAATGAAAAATTCTTGGATACAGTACTCAAAATAATAAACAATAAATAAAGTGAGATAAGCACACTTGTTTCTACTTTAGAAAATCCTAAAAAGTCATATTAGAACATTAAAATAATCGATATTACTACTACAAAAAGCAGTTTTGTTGGAATGATAAATTCTGTAATGAATGTGGCAATACAATGTAGTAAGCTATATTTTCAATGATTTAATATACAGATGTTAACTAGAGGGCATAGGACAATGATATTTAAAAGGTTATAAAAAGTTAGCTTAGAATACCTAGAACGTTCTACACGACATCACAAAAGTTACAAAAATATACAAGTTATGTAAGCTTGTAGAAATGGTAAGGAATAAATAAAATAATTTGTTATTGTTATGTGAACTGGATTTTGAATCATTTTCAAATAATCTAAGAGAGCTTACCCAAAGAAAGAACATTGTTACAACACTCATATCAGAAATGGGATTATTTTGGTGAAAAAAATATAGCTTGACTCAATTACAACAATTTGACATTGCAATTAGATCCAAAAGTACAATAAAAGTGTTACTGGAGGTAACAAGAGAACAAGAAGAAAATTAAAAAAAGACCCAAAAGGAATTTACAGAACGTTTAATGAAGACCAAGATGGAATTTACAATGATCAAAATGTGAAGAATTAAAAGAGAGAGATGTACTACTTAAAGAAGAATTAAAATCACAAATAAATTTGATTGACAACAAGATTGAAGATGTATAGAAAAATCATGATGATAAAACTGAAGATGTACAAAAAGACATGAACAAGGTAGAAAAGAATATCTATGACAGAATAAATCATCCGGAAGTACATTGCTGAGAGAACATCCAACTGGGTAATTATAGAGAAGAATTTGTCAGTGGAAACTCCACTTGTTAAGGAGCTCAAGGTTTCTGTTGGGACCACTTCCAGGGGATCAACAATGATGGAGCTACCAGTGGATTTGCTCAATCACCTGTACAAGATGAACTCCCCAATGACAAAATAGACAGTGAAGACAAGAAACAAGAGGTCATTCCATCTGTATACCATGAGAACACAAAAAAGACTTGGTGTACAGTTCTATTTTTGTATTACTGTTCAAAGGATTTCTTAATCCAGGAAGGGGCAGAGATGTACACTATATTTACAAAGATCAAAAAGTTTATAAAAGTAGGCCTATAATATCTAGAATGCATTAGACAATATCACAAAAATTTAGTAACTTCAACAAATATCTGTTTTTCATTGCAGACATTAAAGTCACTGCCCTACTTTTATATTGTCTTTCCATACACTTATTTTTTTCTAACAGAACCCAATGCTAACATGTATCCCACTGTAACAATCACTCCTTACATGAGACTATTTATCTGGCTAACTAGGTAAATGCCATTTCCACATAAAATACTAAATACACTACATATTTGTTTGTTTTCTATCTATGAAAAACCAAACCTTCTATACACATAACTAAATATACATACACAATGTGTGATATAAATATACTCCCATATCCCAATCTCCTATAAAATATATTAATACAGTGAACAAAATATTAAAGTTCTCTAGAGTTCCAGTTCCAAACTTGCTAAATTTGGACAAGGTCACGTGCTAGTTCAACACTAGTTGTTACCCTTTCTGACATGAGCCAGTCAAGGATGTTAACTGCTGTTTCAAGAAATATTTGTGTTTTACCCAACACCACCTTGAATGTTAGGTTACACTACGATATGACATATTAAAAGGCAGATATACATCCAGATTTTAATAATCCAATCTTGTAATTGGTTATTTATATATAAAGAGAGAGTATATACTGTGAGAGGAATATTGCCACTTTCAGAAAGATCCCAATTCAACTGTGAAAAATTCAGCACATGTTGTGAAGTCCTCATCCACGTTGTCTCTATCAGTGCTTCATGCATTTTATCACCTAGTTCAATTACATCAAACATATCAAATTTAGACTAAAATTTAATTTCAGTTCATTTATCCTTGTAATAAGGCATTATTATAACTATTATCTTTTTAATGCTGCATTCTTTATCACATCCATTAGGGATTTTCAAGAATTAGAAGAGTGTTTAATAATAGTATTTCAACCACAATATATTTGCCATATCCAGCTTGGAAGAGGTATTCACACCATAACTATTGTTGTGTAACAAATGCCATTTGTAAACAGTGTTCCAACCACTACCATGTTCATTGTGTTCCAGTTGGCCCAATGAGTTCTGAATTGTGTGAAATGTTTTATTAGCAATGGATATAGAAGACATGGTGTGGTTGTAATGCTATTATTATTCTACACTCCTCTAATTCTTAAAAATCCCTAAGGAACTACATAAAGAATACAGTGTTAAAAATATAATAAGCCTAATACTAGTGTATTATGGTAAGTATAATTAATTGTAATATTACTTCACCAGCTTCTAAAAGGTGTTCACACCACAACAATTGTTGTTGTAGCAAAAGGTCTATATAAAAAGTGTTCCAATACTGTGTTTGTTTTGTCCCAGCTGGCCTAATGAGCTCAGGATTTAGTGAAACTCATCATCTGCAATAGATATGGTGTACACATTGTCATTGGATTACTATTATTATAAACTCTTCTAATTCTTGAAAAATACCTAATGGACTACATAAAGAATGCAGTGTTGAAATATAATAGGTCTAATGCTAATGTCTTATGGCAAGTATAATATAATCATGCTTTGCCAAATTGGAAAAAGCATTTATGTCATAAAATTCAGTGTATTTTACTCTCTTCTATTTAAATACAAATATATATTCATCTGGTTTTAACCAGGTACTTCAATTACCAAGTGTTCAGCTGCTGTCCAAATCATTCTGTATTTGTAAATAATGTTTTTTTTTTTGTTGATCTTTCAATGACTCATCTTTAATTCAACTGGTAACACATCTGTACACTTGTCCTTCCATACACCAAACAGGCAGGTAACAATGTGCTCTATCTATTCTTAAATTTGAAATACCACTAACCTACCAAATGAATAGGTTCAGGAACTAGATACAAAGTATCTGCAAACAATACTAGTAATATTAAAAAGTTTTTAATGGACCAAAAAGTTTGGTTTTTCTACATAGCAATACTGCTGACTAATCATTTCTGTTTTCCACTGATGAAAACAAAACAAAACAAATTACCATTACATGCTGTTCCATACTGGTTGGGTTCAAATCCATTTCCACATCTTATCTTATCCTCACAATAGTATGACCCTATCGAATTTCGGCACCTTTGATAAGTTTCACAAATATCTGGATTCTGCTGGCATTCGTTAATGTCTAATTCAGAATGATAAAATTCGAGTTTATCAATTAGTGATTTTCTATTGGGTTATAAATTCCAGTAACTCAAATTCATTAATTTTCATGGTTGTAAAAAATCTGGATATTTATAGTTCCTGGTAAATTAGAAATATATCAAAAATGCTCAACCAAAAACATTTAACAATACATGATATTAAATGCAAATGTTAAGTGGTAAACAAATCCTTAAGTATTTTGTCTTTTTTCTCATGTTCTCATTTAATAACTAGAGATGTAAAACTTTTTAAAAAAAATTAGCACTACAAACCCACCAACACAATACCCAGCAGAATTCACTTCCATTCCAACACCGCAGCTTGGAATGGTACAAGTTCCATCTGATAAGAGTCTTTGACCACGAGGACATGTGGTCCTCTGACAGCGAAAGGATCCCTCCAGATTTCGACAAGTATATCCTCTTCCACAGTTGTGTGTTCCCAGTTCACATTCATCATCATCTAAAAATAAAATAAAATTTTCTTTGATGTATCCATCTACATCAACATGCAAAATATCTTAAAACTGCATTATTCAAACAACAGATTCCTTATTTGCCATCATGCCTGGAAAGCTGTACCTTTTGTTTTTATAATACATAACTTTTATAAGAACAATTTTTTTTAAATTAAAAAACACAAAAACAGCAACTTTTACAGTTGCAAAAACTTGATTTTCTACAAAAACTGAGTTAGTTAAAATTTAAAAAATTTTATCCCTACTTTGGTACAGACTAACATAATTACAATGATTTGCCAAAGTAAGGATAAAATCCTATTTTTGATTGTCTTGTTTCAATACTTTTTGTAGTATTAAAACTTTCTATATTACTAGGTTACATATATATCAGTCCCTACTTGTCTTTATAAAATTATTTTTTTTTATTATACTTGTAAATATAAAACGTTCATAAATAGAATACACTTATTACTTTGATGAAAAACATCAAACTGATCAGCTGAATAAGTGATAAATACAAGTGCATCATCCAAAAACTCTGTGAACACACTAAAGTGGCTAAATATAACATTTGTTATGGTTTCAACCCCCCTTTTCAAGCAGGCAAAGCATGATTATAATTCATTATACTTGTCAGAAGGCATTAGTGTTATATTATAATTTTTTAAAACATTCACAAAATAACTATTGTTGTTGTTGTAGCAGATGCTTATATAAATAGTGTTCCAATTCTTGAAAATCTCTCATGGACTAGGTAAAGAATTTAGTGTTAAAAAATATAATAGGGCTAAGACTAATGTCTTTTGGCAAATATAATTAAACATAACATTATTGATCTTTCAATTCTTATGTGAAGTGCAAGCTAAAAGAAAGATGAAATACCAAACTACATGAAAAATTCAATAAAAAAATGTAATAGCTAGAGGATTTAATGTTAAACAAACATGTTTTAACATACAAGTCTTGATACGAATTTTTTTTTCAAAACACAATAAATTCTATAAATAAAATAAGTTAATCACTTATGAAAGTATTAACTTAACTTCAAAACACACAATATAAAAGTGCAAAGACTTTCTATGATAAATTCAGCCTCTACAACCCAGTGTTTTGCTTGTTTTTATCATCTGATAATCAATACAGTTTGTATATTCATAACAGCCTACTACCAATTATATTTTGGAATGTACAAATAGGTTTAACATTTGTGATAAAAATTACGTTAATCTATGGGTGTATGTTTCACAGCTGTTTCTAGTTAACAATAAAAAAACAAATCTACAGTCTAATATGATTTTGATCACAATTATTAGGCCTGTTGGTTTCCAATACATTGGAACTTTTTGTATCAAAGACTCCAAATTTAAAAGTGTTTACATTGCATATATAAATAGCATTTAAATACACTATTGTTTCTCATTTCCCAGCCCAGCTGCTCAGTTCTTGTATTGAACAATAGCCTCTTGGGCATATCTGATTGTAAAAAGACAAAAA
>NW_013670755.1:27079-27677 GCF_000517525.1 Limulus polyphemus | reverse complement strand
GTCTGCACACTAATTATCTTGTGCCACAACATGCCTAGAACTCAAGGTTCTCTTGAATTGTCAGATTTTGTTAGAGGAAGGATAGTTGGTCAAGCAGATAGTGGAGTAAGTCAGCAGCAAATTTCACAGAATTTGGGAATCCCGCTTTTGACAGTCAACAGAATCATCGTGCAGTTCAGGAAACACGGCAAGGAAACAACTGAGCAGCATCCGGGTTGTCCTGGTCCATCAGAGAGGACAAAAAGGGCTGTCAAGAGGAGCATCGAAATGGATCCCAGATTAACGACTGCAGAAGTGGCCAAAGTTGGCGGGATGAGCCCGAAATCTGTTCAACGGATTCTCCACAGATTAAGTTATCGTTGCAGAGCAGCTAAGCGAAAGCCCTTATTAAGACCTACTAACATAGTCAGACGAAAGAAGTGGGCAAGTGATATGATGACCAAGCTTCTGGACTTTTGGAAGACTGTATTATTTTTAGACGAATCAAGATTTGCTCAATTTTCGAACAGTGGAAAGATATGGGTCTGGAGAATGCCTCACCAAGAGTTTTGGCTCAACAGATTGCAGCCAACTGTGAAGCATGGTGGTTTCAGCGTAA
>NW_013670755.1:0-26541 GCF_000517525.1 Limulus polyphemus | reverse complement strand
CTGTGTAGTTGATGTAGAAACACTTTACTTTAGAACAACAACAAGGTGCCAAAATTTTTCCTGTAAAATATTATAAGTGAAATGCTTCTGTAACTGGGATTTTTGCCTATCCAGCACATCCCAACTCTGGCAGATGCCAGATAATAGCTTTTACTGTACAAACAAAAATATTCTTAATAAATTCATGTAAATATTGTATATTGTAAAATTGAAAAAAAAAAGCTTTTAGAAAAACATGTGGCCTTAAAACAACTCCTGATCATACTAAACTAGCTGTTTGGCACCTTATACTCACCTTCACACTTCCCTGTTGTTGAATCAAGTGTATAGCCTGTTCCACAGCTCTGGATCCGAATACAAACAAATGAGCCAAGTGTGTTTTCACAGCGCTGACCAACCCTGCAGTTGTGTAGCTCTAATGGGCATTCATTGATATCTAAGAACAAAAATATTTAATTATCTATCTACTCACAAGTATTTATGCAAAACTGGGCAAGTAAAAAAAAATTAAATTATACTTATCCTGAAATTTCTATGAGTATATAATTATTTTTCTAACATGCAGCTAAGTTATACAAAAATGCAAGCAAAAAATATCTCCGACTGTAATGATAAATTTCTCACTTCTGGGACGAAAATGTAAAAAATATTTTTAAAAAACTAATAATATATATATATCCATCTTTCTATACTCAAAATCAAACAGTGAAAAGAAACAAGTAGTTATTATTGTATAAAAAAAAGTTTTTAGAAAAACGTGGCCTTAAAAAAACATATCAGACTGAAACAGTTGTTTTGCACCTTATACTCACCTTATAACAAGGTATTATAAATTGGTATTAGAAGGACAATTTTAAAACTTCTGAGATAAAACATTTTACCCTGCATGGTCAAATCCTGTTGTAATAGAAGTCCAATAATTGAAGGTGACTAAAAACATTAACATTATCTCAATTGAAAAAATTTTTTTAGTAAAAAGTAAATAAATTGAAACAAGATTTTCATCATCAGTTCTATCAGTTGTGTTAGCCTTACATCAAGAAATAATCAACCACACTAAAAATTTTTCCACTGTTTGTTTAATAGAGTAAAAGCTTTGTTGTCTAGTTTCTTCACACCTGGAAGCTCTTGTAACCATCATCAGGGGGTACATCTTTTACCATAAACATGTGGACCTGTTCTTCTATACAAATAATTTAAGTGATCTACATGATAACCAATGTTTATTAAAATCAGAAATTAGTGGAATTTTTATTCTTTTATATAATATTCAACTGGTTGTTTGACACACACACACACCCCCAATGTGCTCCCCTTTCTCTCTCTACACATTCTATTTAGGCTGCTACTACTCAGCATTTGTATCCCTCCTGTAATTGTAACCTTTCATCCCAAGCTATTCTATTTTTGATTTCATATCGTAGTTATAAATCAACAACAGCACCAACTGAGAGCTGTTGGTTTCCTAAAAACAAAGGTAAATGTCAATATCATTGATAAGAAGTGTTCACCAAGATGTAACATATACATGGGAAATCTCACAAGAATATTCCATGTATAAAATATAATAGTATTATAACTACAACAAAACAATTTTTATCATAGCTTTTAGAATGAGACTCAAGATCTTGGATATGAGCACTGCTTAACAATTAGCTGTTTTTCACAAGTTCTCACAACTCTTATGATGGTCCCTTTCAATGTTTACTTGGGATACAGATTATTAGACAGGTAACTATAACATAGAAATGGGAGGGCCATGTTAAACTTACTTAGGGAGTTAATTCAAGGTACAGCATAGACATTGAGAAGGTGAAGTGGCCAGTAAGGGCATTATCCATACAGAAAGAATCTGCATAAATCATGGGTATGTCAATAGAAGATTGCCACCCTAGTGTGGGTACTGCACTAATCCAGAACAGGCATGCTCTTCACCCAGAACTTAATTCATGTACAGTTGGTAGAAATTTACATGGTTTATCATTCCCATGTAAATGCATGCTCTTCACCCAGAACTTAATTCATGTACAGTTGGTAGAAATTTACATGGTTTATCATTCCCATTGCCCAGATAGCTGAGGTTCCACTGTTCGGGGTTGGAATTATAGGGCCATGGTCCCAATATCCCACGTTGGTGGCTACGGCAATTCAACCGCAAGATATGTATACTTATGAGTGGATCCCAACCTGTATCAATAGAATGATGCGTTCTGAGCCAATGGAATCAAAAAAAGAAGGTAAGCAACACTCAAGTGGACAAACCTTCTCCTTAACCTGAAGAAGTCTGAAAGGCAACATCCCAGGTTAGGAATGATGTGACCTTGTATGCCATGCTCAACTCAACTGGATATCCAATCATCAAATTTGAACTGGTATTATGAGTATGCTCCCACATAGGCTGGTGCTTCTCCTACCAGCATCAGGGAAAAAACATCCAGGGACCCAGGTCGGAGGGCTCCCAACTTTGCTCTCTTTTCCAAGAGTGAAGGAAAAGCCTCTGTCCACCACACCCATGGCTGGAAACTGGGTATGGTGAAGACTCCCTAGCTCCACTAGTAGAATCTGGGGGGAAATGCACATTGGGCAGTCCTGAGGAACAGTGCTCTGGAAACAGTGCAATAGGTGAACCAAGTTTCCTAAATTTTTAAAAGCAAACCGACTGATTTATTCAATCCAGTGATTGGCAGGGACGGCATGATCCCCTTATGCTTCACTCATGATAGTCCATGAATGGTGGTCCAGCCTCTAGGTGGTCTTATGGAACACCTCATTTCTACAGAGCTTGTTGCAACCTAGATAAGGTATATTAAATTAGTGGTTGCTAGTGCAGAATTGGTTTGATAAAAGCACAACTGCCTGGGCAACACTCGCCACAGAGGATCTTTAAAGTAAAGAAGAAACAAGCATAGCAACAAAAATTCTAAACCCTCTGTATAATCTAGTGGAAATGGTTAAAATAGCTACAGAGAGCAGTCAAACACCCTAAGATGAAGATACTGCCAAAATATGCAAATAATGTGTGATAAAAGTTTTGTGGTAGGTCCAAATACCAGCCCGCACAATGTCCTCCAGCAGCCAATTCAACCGAGCTGCTAAGAACATAGAAATATGACGAATCTGATTAGATATGACTCACAGAAGATTCCTCGCCTTCAAAGAGAGCCCAGAATAAGCGATATGGAACAATTTCTTACCCACCTCATCAATGTAACCAGGGGAAAATCCTGGGAAACCAAATGATCCCAATATATAAAAAGTTATTGTTTAGCATCTCTAAAGGCATTAGTGCAGGTAACAAAATCTTCAAGACTCTTACTAGACATAACAAACAAATGAAATCTGTTTGGTCATAGAAGTGAGAAATAGTGATCACATGAATTGGTGAAAAGGATTTATTCCCTTCCATGGCTGACAGTGTCTTAGGGAAGAAGAACTGGTCTGAGGATGTAAGTAGAATGATAAAGCATCCTGTGGACAATCAGTGCATACCACTCCGACCAACAATGTCTGTAGGTTAGCAGAAATGAAAAATTAACCTTCAGGTAAAGGTGATACATGGCAGATGAGGCTAAGGTCACAAATGGGTGTTGGGAAATGGTATGTAATGTAGCCTTAATATACCAGTTTGGTAATTGAAATGGTTGTTTGGGACAAAGGACCCAAAATGACCTGAGGAAGCCAGATAGTACTGAGGACTCAAAGAACTTTTGTCTCAAGTATCGAATGGTAGTCAATAAGGCTGCCTTTTACAGGGACTGTGAAAGATGCAAAACCCTTGCTAAAGAGCCAGGTCAAAAAATGAGTTATGGCTGGCACTTCTGATCGAAGTGGGTTCAATCTCCTCGCAATATATCACTGCCGATATGTGTGCCATTTCCATTGATAAATGTCCATTGCAATTCTAGAAATTAAACCTTGACACCGTGCAAAGGACTATATAACCTCCATGCCTAAACTTTAAGCTTCTGAATAGCCAGGTGTACCATATTAGATCATGGGTGCTTCCACAGAAATGGCCAAAGAGGAAGTGGAAAAGGTAAGCACTCCCGAAGGTACCGCAAAACCAGAAACCAGGGAGGATATAGCTGCCAATCTGGTGCTATCAACTAACAGGATCCGATAATGGGTTGGAACAAATCAAAATACCTTGGGTAACATATGAATTGGAAGGAATTCTTAGAGTTATAATCCCATCCCGTTGTGATGGAATGCATCCATTGCCAAAGCCCGAAGGTGAGGTACTGGAGACCAAATTGCCAATAGTTGGGTGTTCCAATGAGTGGCCAACCCACCAATCATCAGTGTTTCAAAATCAGAGCTAGTACAATAGAAAACCTTACGATGCAGCATCTATTCTGTTGGGAGAATGTATATGGGTTGAGACAATTGATCTGCTACCACAGTCATCACCTGTGGAACATGTCAAGCTAATAAGGTGATATGATGGTTCTGAGAAAGGAGATCCGAGGTTTGAAAACAAGGAATCATTGATGGGAAATGCAAGACACCACCATGGAATTGTTGGAGTGAAGCCTGACAATTTCCCCTTAATAAGCCCAGAGTATAAGGCATCGTCTCTTGAAGAACAAGAAGGATTAAAACGTTGTATACGTAACCCTCATCATCCATGTATAGAGCCTGGAATTCCTGACTGTTCGGATATGCACTCCATCCCTGTAGTGAGATGGATTTTTGGACGAGGTAGTGGCAGAGGAACCATATCTTAGTATTGTCCTGACTTAACAATCCCTCAAGATCGAAGAATGGTCCTGAATAAGGAAACAGAGGAGTCCAGTGAATCGATGTTTATGATCCCTTTGTTGCACAAAGACCACTGAAAGGATCTCTTGTGTACTCCTTAAAAAAGCATGAAGGATTGGAGTGATGCCCACATTCCCAAAAGAGAAAGAACTATCCGTGCAGTTGGAGAAGGAGAGGTGAGTAAGAGTCTGGCTTCCTGTTCTGTAGCGTGGAGCCAAGTGGGAGTCAGCTGAGCTTGACTGAGATATGAAAAAAAAAAACCCAGACTGATGACATATTAAGTTGGAGCAAGAATAGATGTCTCAGCTCTGAGAATGAAGCCTGTCTTAATTGTTTCTGAAAGCAGAATCCAGGTGTGATGTTCTGACAATTGACGTAATGGTGCCAACAGTAACCAGTAATCAATGGAATGGTGTGTGCACAGGGCTAGAGAATGGAAGTGATGAGAAAAAAGCTTGTGTGATTCAGCAGAACCTATATGGTGCCAATGTTACTCAGAAAGTAAAAACCCTAAACTGCAGTACCTGACCCTTATGCACAAAAAACACCAATAGTGACAGGACGCCACAACTATGATAATGTGCAGATAGGACCCAACTACATCAAACTTGGACATTCACAATCCTACTAAAAAATTCCAACTCAGATTGAGAAACAAGTCACTTGTGAACTTTGGAGGACCTAGGCATTGATATAGACAAGAAAGATCGATGACTGGACCCCAATATCCTGTCTTCTTAGGCCCAACAACAAATTGGAATAAAAACCCTGGAAGAACTACCCCCAAACCAACCAAACTTTAATAACAAAATTCCAAGATCTCAGGATCTGCAGGAGACGGAAACCCTACAGGTTGGGTGGATAATGGTGGCGAGGAGGTGAACTGAATGACTAATCCTGATTCAAGGACCTGTAGTGCTCCTGGATCTACAGTTTAAGGTTACCACATGTCCAGAAATTTTTGGAGCTGAGGCCCAAATAAGACCCCGAATACAATTATCACCGATGCCACTGGCAGTATTTCAACTGAGCACATAACCCTTGGGTATGAACAGAATCTATTCCGGGTACTAATGTACCAAGGGGTTGATGCTGGGGGTCGGGACCCTGGAATATGGGTGGAACTATGACCCCCTGTAGGAGCTGATAAAAGTTGAGATCCCAATGACAGCAGGGATGAATGTTGAAGCCGACAATCAAACCAACGTGCATGGTGACAATGGTTCCAGCTCATCATCAATGAAGTTGGTGATCCTGAGAGTCTTCCAAGATTGAATGTTAGAGTAGTAAGTCCTTAGACTTACCACTGTCCCACCAGGGGACATTTATCTAAGCAGCTTAACTACAAACTCCATCTGAGAACCTCTAATTTCGAGTAGCAGATGTAATATTTGAGATTCAAAATATAATACCACCTGACAGTGGTAGGCTAAATCACATAGTTCTGATAAGGCATAGCTGATCTGTCATGTAAGTGAGTAGTAAATCTCCCTGCATGAACCACAATGTGTATGGATGGAGAGAGAAAACTAAATATTATCTCTCAGACCTTACAGCTATCAAGTAAGGTGCAAGGTCAAAAGCAACTGAGAAAAGACCCAAAACATCACACTCTCAATGGACCAAATGAAGAAAACAAATCAGAGGCAGCTTATCCCAAAGTGGCCTCCTTTTGTATTTCTTTTAAAGACTGTTCTGATTACCATTGTCTGGAACAACATTTTGTCAGGTAAGTTTGTTTTGTTAGAGCAAAGCAACATTGGGCTATCTGCTGTGTCTACTATAGGAAATTGAATACTGGACTTCAGTGTTGTAACTCTGTAAACTTACCACTATCCCACAGGGGACTGAGAAGCCAACAGAATAAAAGAAGGCACAGAAAAAAGTGAATCTAAATTCTCTCCAGAATGTCTAGGATTGCCCTCAATTGTAGCCTCAGAGCCCCTCTGGAGGAACTCCACCAAACTGAATATGTGTCTCTATCTTCCCTACTAATAAGATCACTGATAGTCACAACTGAGAGTGACCCCTCACCCCCACCCTGATTGTTGTGTGATGCTAGATATCAGAGTGAAATAGGAGAGACCTGATTTGCCTCTGTGTTGGAAATAATAATCCAGGAATTCATACCTCATATCAGCACACCAGAAAGAAAACAATTTACATAAATCAACTAGGTAAAAATCATAGCACTGCTTAGATGGGCAAAAGAAGAAACCCTGGCAGTTGAGCAATAGCTGTAGCATGAGAGGAGGAAAGTATGTTTTGGAAATAAAATCTACAATGTTTGATTTACAACCACAAAGTGCTGAAATGACACAATTTTCTTTACGGGATGGCTGCAACACTAAGAAAAAATTAAGTATGGAGATATTCTCCTTCATATCTATAGTGCTACTGCATAACTATTAAATGGGCAAGTATCAATCACAAAAAATATGGAATGCAAATATATTTTACAACTTTAGGAATTATTTCATTAGACTTCATTTCTTGTTTTTAAGCTATATAATGGAAAACTAATACCTCTACAAGGTTCTGTGGGAGAACTCCTATCAAATCCTATTTTGCAAACACAACTGTAACTACCAACTTCATTCTGGCAATTCTCCTGTTCGTCACAAGGTGACTGCTCTTTGCATTCATCAATATCTATTGAAAAATAAAAAGTTTCAATTGTTTTTATTGAAATAGTAATAAAGGATAAATTGTTAAAATAATAATAATAGTAATGATAATAAAAGATTAAACTCTCTGAAATAAGGTTATAAAAGAAGCAGCAATTTTAAAAGCTTAACTAACCTGGTTGCTTTTTCAAAATCATCTTAAGAATGAGTAAGTTCTTTTTTATACAGCGACTTTGTTCATCAGTGACACTTGTTTAGATCTTAAAGACATTTGAATGGATGAATAACATTGGACTCACCTAGGGAATGCTCCAATACACTTGATTTATTCAGCATTATTAAACTTGTACATTCTTGCACTCGCTTGCAACAAGGACAAATAAACTGGTAAACTACATTTGATATTTTCAATAAAGAAATGCAATCTTTATATGTGAAAAATACTGCAATCGAGATCAGTTGTACATACACTCTATGAAGTAGGGTAGATATTTGTTCTTTAACATACAAAGAATAGTTACTGATATCTTGCAAGGTTATCTAGGTTGAAAATGTAGGAACTTCATCTGTTGATAGTTTACTAAAGTTTCATTTCTTCAAACAGTCACAAATTATTCAATCAACCAAAATAATTGGAAAAAACAATTTTGCATAACTATTTCTTGGTGTTATAAATTTCGGCTTAAAGAATTTGACAAGTGCTTGAGATTTTATATGCATAATGAACTAAGATCTTAACCAAATGTTCTTTAGATACAGTAGAAATATAACTTGTAAAATTAAAATAAAGAATAATAAATATTTGTTATGGTTAACTTCACATTCAAAGATACCATCACAATTATGAACTATTGTATTTATGGTCTTGCTGATGTTCCACATTAAGTTTAGTACTTTTTAAGCTTACCTCTAAATACTCAAAAAATTGAGGAATATATTCTAGGTAAAATAGTAAAAGTGGTCTCTACATACTACTAATAATACAAGATGGAGCATAAGTAACTAAACAGCTGTTTCACTCAGAACACAGTTTAATTTCTAGTATCTTACTCTGAAACAAATAATTATATTAGTTTCAATTATATTCATAATGTTTTCTTTAGTATCAACCATATAAAATCAACTGTTGGTACAGTATAGTAACTGTTACCCAACCCGGTATGATGGTTTAAAAGACTATGGATAGTCCTCCATTGTTTTCCGGTCTTTTAAACCAGTATATTATTACAGCTATGTGCTATTTTCAAGGACTAAGATCTGATTCCTCAGTTTTCTGTATTTGAATAGTAAGCATAAGAGTAGTAAATTTACTGTTGAACATTAGCAGGATCATAAACACAGTGGTTCATAACTTTGATGGCAACTTTCAGTGTGAATTTTACTATATAAAATTTTATCTGCCTATATTTTAACTTACAAGTTAAATACCAACTGTATTTAATGAAAATATGCATATATAAACTCTCAAACACTTATAAATTTCAGCATAAAGAATATAACAACATCCAAGAGATGTTTATGCAAAATAGTTTCCAGTTATTTAGTTGATTTAATAATTTGTAGTTATTTGAAGAAACAAAATTTTAGTAAATTATTAACATGTGGAGTCCCTAGGTGTTCAACCTTTGTAGCCTCGTCATATGTCAGTATATATTCTTTGTATTATAAAAAAATGGCATTAAGGAGTGTGTCCACATGCACAACCAAGATGCATTTGTAAACTAGGATATTGTCTGCAGTATTGCTTCAAATATAAAGATCACATTTCTTCACTGAACACATCAAATGTAGTTTATCAATTTACTTATCCTTGTTACAAGCAAAGTTATATCAGTTCTACTACAAAAAACTACTTATTTGAGTGAAACAACATGCACGTTTAATAATGCTGAATAAATTAAATGTATTGAAACATTCCCTAGATAAGTGTGATGTTATTTATCCATTAAAATCATTTTAGGATCTTAACAAGGATCAACAATAAACAAAAATCCCTGTATAAAACAAGGCTTACTCATAAGCTAAACTGAAAACTTTGATTAACCAGGTTAGTTTAGCATATAAATTGTAACAACTTTAAGGAATCTCTTTGTCTATTTTTTACTACAGTGCATCATAAGAGAATATATCATAAAGTTCAAAAATACAATTAACATTTTTCATGTTTTACAATAGTTAAGTCATTATTTAATTTAATAATTTTTGAAAAGCATTTGTTTACATGCAATCCAGAATACTGTATTAAAATTAAAATGACTAGGAAAAAGTAATGAAAGTTAAAAGATATATTTCTGTGGTAAAATGTCAAGTAACATTTATGTTTGATTAATTTATTATTAATAACTTAAAAACTATTTAAATACCCTTTAAAAAGCACCTCCAATTTAACCCAAATGCTAGTCATACAGGCTGGTGACAGATAATAAAAAGTTTAAATATTAATTATAAAAACTAAATAAGTACTTAATTCATAAACTCAGACTAAACTTTAACCTAAAAATAATAACAAAGAGACCAACACTCTCAGAACGACCATAAATTACACAGTAACTTTTAATATTTTGTCCAACAACACCTTTTATATATTTTTGGCAGTCAACTACAGATTTGATTTAATCAAAATTAGAGCTTTGTTTGTTTGTTTTATATTAAAGCCACATTGGGCTACCTGCTATGTCCACCACAAAGAATCGAGTCCCAGATTTTATTGTTGTAAGTCAGTAAACTTTCCACTGTCCCAGTGGGGGGTCAATAATTGAAACACCAAATGAAAACAAAAAAATATAAAGTTTTCTAAGTGCCAAACAAGACTAAAAAAAAAGTCATGAAGCTCAGAAATATTCTTCGCAATGAAAAAATACTGTGATGACACAGAAACATATCTATTGAAACACTGTCTGAAAGTAAAAAAAAAAACAACAAAGCTGTATTTTAATCTAGATACTTTATATATAAATATCTTTCAAATATCAACAAATCAGTACAAACAAGACACTATGAAAACATAAAAAGCATTTTTGGTATATATATTTAACCTACAGATTTAAACAAAAAATACCAAATCAGTTTTATTTTCAGTCACTTTACAGATCGATGAAAGTATTCAGAAGGGCTAACACAAAACACAGAGCACCAGAAGAAAAATATTTTTCTTCAAAAAGATCTTTGTTTTCTAGTGAAAATAATCAAGAAACTTCACAAATAGAAGTGAATGGCTTGCATCACATTGGTGAGGAACATGCTCTGCACTTTGGTGATAGTCAAATCCCACTATTCAATCATAAAAGAGCAGCCCAAGAGTTTGTAATGGGTGCTGTTGAAATTGCTGTCCCCAGTTCAATATTTGGGATGACTATGCACAGGTAGCATTTGTCTAGCTCTGCATAAAAATTTTAAATTACCAAAAATTAGAAGATATTGTTTTCTTCTAATTACAATTACCAAATAAGTTTTTTATACAGGAAATTTTCAGTTTCAATTATTTTTGCTAAAACGTTTCTGATGATGAAAAGTTTATGAAGATATCATGTCTTGCATGTTCTTTCAGGTATGCAACAACAAACATGGTCAGTGCATAATCATGGTTCAACAGAAGCAAATACAAGCCACCTTTTGCCCCAGATGTGTACAACCTGCACAACAAGGATATTAAGGCAAGTTAGGGTTGACTGTATCCTATTCACAATGATACTAATAAAACAACAAAAATATCAGAATCTTAAAAATTGCTGAATCTATTAAAGAGAGGGATATTTTTATATTAAATTATGAACAGGATAAAACAATAGTAACTTTAGCTGCCAAAAGTTCATAAGAATGTTGTCTTGTTCATACTGTATGAGCATTGGAGTTATTTTTTTTCAGTGCTTTTGAACCTACCAATGCAAGTTCTATACTGATGGCTGAAATGAAAACCAGATGAACACTCAATGTCTTCAATCTTCTCTTCAGTTACAACAGTAGTAGAGGTTGATGTTGTTATTCTTGGTTGTGATGTTGTGGTTATTTTTTCACAACGGTAACCCATCCATGTGTTCACACATGTCTGATTTAAAGAGCATTTGTGACTTCCTTCCAAACACTCATTGATATCTTTGTTTTACACAGGTTAGCAAAGCAGATCGAAGGAAAGAATATAAGAGAAGAAAAAAAAACATATATGAGAATTGAATTCTGGGTGATATTAGCACTAAAAAAACAAAAAACAAAAACATTATTTATATCAATCTACTTTTTTTAATTTCTTGAAACAAAAACAAAAATAGGAATTACAGCCCACTGTTAGAAACATATAGAATTACTGCTATTTTCAAGTTGAAGAAAATATTTACAGATAAATTCATTTTTTCATTAATGCAATATTCACTAATGCACATTTGCACCTTCCTAAAAGTACAGAACTTATATTAAAATTATTCTTAGAATTTTTGACAAAAGGTTAAGGTTTACAAAACCAAATAATAAAATCAAAAAATTTTAGTACAAAATATAAAGTCATATATTATTTTTGTCTAACCCAGTAAATATTAGGGTTAGAGATTACAGTTTTTTATAACATTATTAATATTGTTTTCAACATTTAGTTGTATTTTATTACAAATAATATCATTTATGTAATGAAAGTTACCAGCTTGCAAACGTAGCATTCACTGGCTCATTTAATATTTTCAGTTTTTATTAATAACTATAAAAAATAGATTTAATATTAAATGTTAAAAAAGCTAACATTCTTAAACCTACCAATGCAGGACTGATAACGTATGTCATAGCGTAAACCAGCTTCACATCTAGGGTCCACAGTGCTTACAGTAGGTGGGACAAATGTTGTTAAATTCGGTGAAAGAAATGTGAAAATATTCTCACAACGGTAGCTTCCCACAATGTTAACACACCTTTGGTTGGATAAACAACTATGACTGTCCTCTAGGCATTCATTTATTTCTTTGTTTTGACATTGAAAGGGAAAGGAAACAAGATATAAATATGCTTACATAAAATACATTAACACAAATTTTGTTTCATCAATTTAATTACCAGGTTATCCATAATTTTAACAAAAGTTGTGTATTCTTCTTACATAAACAAACATACAATGATAAAATACAAAAAAAATTACTTAAACAAAAAATAGTTCCAAACAAAATATGACTTTTAAAATTTTGTATATTATATTATTTGTTATATATCAAACAAATCTTACAAATAATTTCAGAAAATTAGACATGGAAACCCAAAAGTGAATATGTATAAGAAACAAAGATTTTTGTACAATATTATGTTTTTCATTTATATAAAAAATTTAAAAACTACAGTTTTCTTGATACAAGAATATGACATAACACATTTTCTACACAAACATGGAAATAAAATACTGTATTGCTCCTAATTAATGCCCCTTTCTAATTATTGCTCCCCCCTGGTTTTTTTAATAAAGCTTACCTTGTGTGACAGCAATAGTAATCCAACATATAATCGACTTTTATTATCATAATTTTTGATTTGAAAAAAAGAAGAAAAAACACACATACACTTATTAGCAAGGAAATCAACAAATCATGTGTGAAAAATAGAATCTGGAACTGCACAAATACTATAAGTAGCACACACCTCTTGCAATATGGTAGGTTAAGTTTTACTATTATCTCAATACAAACTTCACTGTAAAAACTTCTACAATTCTATCTTAGACAAACAGTATTGTAAGCTATGTTTTCACTGTCTTAATTTAGATGTTTGCTAGAAGGCACATGATGTTAAAATCAAGTAAGCTTATAAAAGTGTTCTGGACTACCTAAAACATTCATGGTGACATCAAGAATTTAGTTACTTTGATAAATGTCTAGACATTGGTACATTAGCTATAAATACAAGTTAGCAGTTAGTTATTTAAGCGAGTAATAAGTGAGTGATTCAAATCAGTGTTAGTAGTAAGATTTATCATGTCTATTTTACTATTCAGTTACTCAGTGAGTTATGTGCTTGTTTATTGATCAAAGCTAAGAAGCCAAGTTAGACATATGTCTCTCAGTTTGTATTGAAACACTGCATTTGAAGTTAGGCCAAAATTTAATTGCAGAGTTTATTTTAAAAAGTTCAGTAATAAAATTAGATGTATAACTTACAAATGAATATGGTTGTAGAAATGTTACAGAAAATAAGAAAGAGGTAAACTAGTTTGTTATTGTTACATGATTCTGAATCTCTCATTAGTTTTACTAAATTATCCAAAACAACTTGCTCAACAATAGAGTATGTTGCAACAATAACCTTCTTTTAAATTTCCCAACAAACATTTTTTTTGTCCTGCAGATGTAAATAAATATGCTGTATTTAAAGTAGCTGCCCTTTTTCTGTTCTTTAAGAGCTATGATTTTTTATTTTTTTTACAGTGAAGAGCTGTCATTCTAAAAAATGATGTAAGGAAGATGTTCAACAATCACACATATAAACACAACTTCTGTGGGTCAAAACATTGTGTCTGTTACATGTACACAAAATGATCTACATATTGTAGTCAACAAATTGTTATCTTTCAAATGCTTTACATTTGGTATCTTTCAATTGTTAAAGAATTACATATTTTAATTTTCCTATATACATTCTGTGTAATTCAGATGATGATTATAACAAGTTTTATAAAAAAAAACAAGTTAAAACTCAATAAACAACAATGGTATTTCAGCCAATTAGCTATCACCCACGTCAACTGTGTCCTTCCTTCTACACAAGAAGGGGTGACTACATCCGTCAAATATAACACATGCCATAACTAATACTTTCTATATCAATAGGCTAAACATTACATTTATAGAAAAGGTAAAAGACTGTGCCAGGATTTGTCAGTTCTCAGTGCTGATTAGAATAATGTTACATGGTATCTGAAATGACCAAAAACTCTACAAAACAATGTTTTTAATTTATCTGACCTTTCAGCTTCAATCATTCTTGTGAGACTGTACCAAATAAACTGATTTTAAATACCTACCTTGGCATTCTCCTGTGAAATGGTCAAGCCTAAAGCCAGACTTACACTGACGAAGTGGAGGAATGACCTTAGATTGACACTGGTAAGAACCAACAATGTTTACACAATAGTCTTTCTCCTTAATACACTCATCAGTCCCTTCTTGACACTCATCAATATCTAAAGAAAATCAGCAAACATAAAAACACATGATTTATTAATACACAACAGCTCATTTGTTGTAAGTTTCATAAACAAAATGAAACTTTGTGTAATTTTTTAAAACAAGTAATTTAAAAATAATCAGTATTTTACAACATGTTTTGGAAACTCCACATAAATTGTCATATAAGATTACTAATTCAATGTAATTACAATAAATTTAATTAATGTTATGAAAATAATCAACTAATCGAAGTTAGTGTTTCTAATTATTCCAACTATCCAAACAATTGTAATATTGCCATTGTGATTTCTCATTACTATAAGTATTATTATTATTATTTATTTTCGATTAATTTAAGGTTGTTCAGCTTAATCATAAAACTAATCGAAATTAATGTTTCTGATTATTACTATCTTTGATTATTCCAACTATCTAATTAATCAAAATATTAGTTATTACAACTTCTGTTGGCAGGACAACATGTGACAGTATGTATGTGGTCTGCTTGTATGCAACTCATAAATGTGAAGATGTTGCCATTGGTTACATAATTAGCTACAATGATGCCTGTTCCTATTACTTAATATATTATTTATTTATTACAAGGAAAACAAAAGTTTGGCCATCACCATGTGCTGCTTACAAACGGGTTAGAACAGTAAATATGACGTTATTTGGTTTATTGATTTCTCATAACACACAATTTTCTCAGTTTCTTCCAGCCTGCACTGTTAAATGTAAATTTATTAATAATTTTAATGCATTTTTCTAAACTTCCATCTGTATCGACGACTTCTCACTTAAAAGCTTATGATGTTTTTATACTTATAAAGTTATTAATTATTTTTAGGTTTTTGACATTGATGATGGAATTATAAAAAATTTCTGAAATGTCTGTAATCAAATACTTTTTTCAAATGTTACCATGAATTTAGAATTCCTTAAAATACTTCAATTTCCATCTTATGATTCATTTTATTCTCTGATCTACTACCTTCACAAGTTTTCTTACCAAACAGTAAATGTTAAGCTGTCTTTGTTTTTCTAGAGTCAGCATGAACTTTACTGAATTATACAGTACCTATCACACACACACTGTGACAAAAATCTCTGTTTTATCACATGAAATCTAAGGACAATTATTTTAAAAATAATTAGATTATTTTGTTATGGTAGAGTAGTCTTGTGATAACTTGTTTCTAGAAACCCACAGAGTGGTATTAATCATATTTTCAGTTTTTTGTAGGTTTGGTACTACACTGTGTATATGACACGTTTTCAAGTGGAACAGTTGAGGATTAAAAAAGTAACTTAATCCTAAATTGTTATACTTGAAGATGTCTTTAAAAAACACAAAATATGCTGAAAATAAAACGATTAGTCAGATCAGTATAAATAATTAGAGTTAAATGTAATTGATTAATGAGCCTGATGATTATTTAATTAGTAAATTCCAATAATTGCCCAGCTTTTGACTGCAGTAGTCACCGCTTCCAGCTATGAGTTGTAAAAAACACTGCAGAAACTAGAACCTGAACCTTTCAAAATGACATCAGGTTGATCAGACTAAGTGATGATATTGGCTTACAATATTCTTGGTTGAGATCAATTTACATCTAATAACAAGTTTATTTCAATAAATTTTAAGTTCTTTTATTTATTCACAATGTTTGAAAATAATAAATTTAATAATAATATACAATAAATAAGGATCTGAGTCACTGAACTGTTACATAATGTCACCTACCAAACTCACTAAATCTAACTAATCTTATCTGATGTCTTATTGCTGAATAAAATTTTATGGTTTTCAAAAAATATAATTTAACATGAAAACATTTTCAAGAACAAAAGGATCATCTAAAACAAACTATAAAAAAATTCCCAGATGTGGTTTATTCATAAGTTTTCTAAACTTTCAAATAAATTATTGTGTTCTCTACAGAAGCTACATCTAATCTTTTTCATGAAACCATATATTACCTCTCAACCACTTTTGAAATAACGTAACTCTCAGTGAGTGATTTTGATCTTTTTTGAATATATATGTATGTAAAAATATACTATACGTACTAAAGTGGATGGAGAAAAGTTAACAAAAGATGTAATTATTTTTCAGGTACATAAAACATCAAGCATTTAGTTATTTCATTACAATCAGTGGACTACCAGATCCAATAGATTTAATTCTCTAGTGCTAGAAACTCAGCTTGATTGGAATGCTTAAAAAGTATTCCATGAGTGCAACTGTATGTGTGAATTATTTCCAGTTCCTTTCAAGGCCACATTTCAATCTGTTCACAAGAGGGTTTTTATAATTGTTATTAAGGTACCCATTTGTATAATACAGATTAACATATGATTTTTTAAAAATTTGAAGGTGATGCATACACGCACATTTGCAAACATTTACAACTGTGATATTCTAAGACACTAAACCTCAATCTGGAGATTTGTTAAGATTTTATTAGCAGCATTTTAATCAAGTTTTACTCAACCAGGAGTGAAAGAAATTGACATACAATGTTCAGTGAACAAAGACAATCTATTAGCAATTCAACAACAACATGAGTTTGAAGGTGAATTTATCAAAACAACTTTTCCTAAACCTACACTAGAAATAAAGATATCTAAAATAAATGAATTAAGACAAGTCCAAGATATATACAAAATTAGCTTCAGACAAGGTTATATTAAACCTTAACCTTCACCAGTACTTCTCAGACTGCTACATCAGAGAATCACCATATTAAACGTTAAACTCCACTAGTAGCTCTCAGACTGCTACACCATCCTCTCAGAGAACCTCCATCACAAAGAAAGGTTAGGTAGATTTCTAACTTCTCTATCATCACATATAGCCAACATACTAAACATTCTTGCTAAATTCTGCATAACAAATGATTCAGCAAGCAAGTTAGGGGCAATGATAGACAAGTCATGAGATTTAACTTAGTATCATTCCTGGGAAAAAAGATTAACAAGTTCAAGGCTGAGTTTTACCTATTCATCTAGAACTTGAAACTAATAACAAAAACATATATCAAAATGTGGTAGAAATTGATTAATATTCATATCTATTTTATAGAAAAGGGTTTAGTTTCTGATATTCACATTGCTTTAAGTATTTTATTTTTACACAACCATAAGATAGGAATAACAAACAAGTCAAAAACATTACATATAAATATTAACATACGAGTTCTTTATTATGGCTAAAACACCTTACTACAGATTAAAATGAATAGGTATGTCATATTGTCATAACATATACATACACAGAACAAATACTTTCAAAGGCTAATGTTTAGCAAAAAAAAAAAAAACTTGTTTAAATCAATTATATTGATAATTCAGCATATAAGAAAAGGAAAACCTTACCTACACACTGGTTGGTAATTTCATTTCTTTTAAAACCATGTGGACACTTTGTTACTTTTGGGGCACAACGGAAACCACCCACAAAGTTTACACATCTCTCTGTTTGGAGGTTACAGTCATCAATCTTTTCAACACACTCATTAATATCTAAAAACAGAGAAAAATAACTTTTTCAATCTGATCAGTACAATCAATTCTACCCATTTTCTAGCTTTGAAACACTTTCATATACATATTTTCACAGAAGTTTAGCTCTATTTTTAATTACATACTTAGGGATTTTACACACAGATGTGTTTTATTATAACATTTGCTAATAATTTAATCAAAAAAGTACACAGCTTTAATATAATAGCACCAGGTTATATGAAATGATCAGTATTTTTTAACTCTGCATTTAAATGTTCTTAGAAATGTTATGGAATATATTATCCAGCACTTCACGAGTCACTACTTAGTATTTCAAACACACAATGCATGTGTCAGATTTTCTTCAAGTCATTGACAAGTAGACTACTTAAAATTTATACATGGAAATGCAAATTTCAAAAATTCAAGTCCAAATGTGACAGAACACAATTAATAAAAGGTTCAAATGTACAATACTAAAGTTTTTCCTGCTTCTTATATACTGAAGCCAAACTTTTCTTGATAAGAAAGTTATTTAATTGGGTAATATTCCCTTCTATGCTGGTTCTATTCATTTTTAATATTAATAACTTAATTTTATGGGAGGTTGCATATAATGTAATAAATGTACTTTTTAAGAAATATTTGAGGTAACATGTTGAAATACATCAAGAACTAGCTTTAAAAATTAAAAGATCTTAACACCTGTGCAGTTCTGAAATAGTTGGCTGTACTTATAGCCAGGTGGACAGTCATATTCAGGTGGTGATGAAGCCTTACACCGATAGCTGCCAGGTGTGTTGATGCACTGCAGTCCTTGACTGGAACAAAAGTCAGTACCCTCTGCACATTCATCGATATCTGGGAGAAACAAATATTTATATATGTATTATTTTCTTGTAATCAAAAGGTTTGATTATGCAACCCAATCAATCTGCAAATAAAAAATTTCAATTTTAATACCAATTTGAAATTGATCAAGATATGATTTTATAAATCACAAAATTTATCAAATACTCAATAAAAATCAATTCAAAGTTTTGATTTATTAAGTAGACTCAACTTCGTGTAACATTTATGACCTCAAACTAAACTTCTGAATAGAAAGTAACATTTATAACAACAATAAAAAAAAGAATATAGAGAGAGGGATTTCAGCAATGTATTTTCTTGTACATTGGTTACGAAACTGGACAGATAATCTTATAAAGATGTTAGATGGCTTATATATTGAAAATTAGATGAGATTTTTCCTCATGCCAGTTTCAAAATTCGATTAGGAGATTGTCCAAACCTTTTCCCCAAAAACAATATAATCCTTACTTTAAGTTTTATACAACTAACTGTCAACTGTTTTATAATTTTTCAGCACTAAAGTTCCATTACTAATTCATTCTTTCTGTCAAAAAGACTGATGAATTAAGCACATTTATTGACGTTTAATTACATCTTATAAGATAATGTTTTAGTTCCTGTGCTGCCATTGGAACTAATTACTCCATCATCAACTATGTTCAATCTCATATCCATGAGTACACACTCTTCCCACAAAACATAATTTCCATTGTAATAAGTCTCCGCAAAGTGCAATGACGTTAATCTTAGACATTACATTTCGACAAACTTTTCACAGACCCTCCATTGTACATGGACTTGACTTCCAGTACCAAGCATAACAACATCAAAAGTTCCAAAGTCCACTGAGGTGCATATCAGGTGATAGGTATGTACGGAAATGAGGTTGCTGTAATTCCAGTTTATTCATCCATATTTCTCATGAATATAGGTGTTAAAGGTTGGCTGAAAGTTTGTGAAATGTTATCAATTTCAAATCTTTCTTTATAATACTGTTAATAGTAGTACCTCAAGTGATATGTCTACCTTTATTGCAGTGGCCCTTTGGAGTTGGAGGGTTTTCTGTTGTAATGATAGCCTTTAGCTACAGACAAGAAGAGGTCAATGTTCTTAACTCAATGGGGAGTAGTTTTGAATTCAACAGCTTTTCTATGCTTTGCTGAGTGAGTTTTTCCACTAACATGGAGAATACTGAAAGCTCTTTTTCAAATGTTGTGGTTTTTGGCTCTACATTATTTAATAATCTCATTACACAAATATCCTTTCTCAAAAGTAGCTAAAAGTTTACAGTGGCATTGCAAAGTCAAGAAGTATGACTAAAACTTGCAGTGAACTAAACTTATAAGCACAAAAGATGTTGCACTTGAAGCCACCACAGCTCACAGCTGCAGCAACCCACCACTGCACCACCATAAGCAAATTGTTCTTATAAAACATAATTAGCCCTCCACACCTTATTCTTATCACTAAGTGTAATCAAATTTACAAAGTTTCAATTTGAAAATAACAGTCAATCAGATTTGTACTCAAAAGTAAAATTAAAATCATTTGAAATGTGTAAAATTTTACATCCATTATATTATCCTAATAAGCATACATATATAATTTTGAAGAAAAAAATTTAAACATACTTAAAGGTTTAATTTCAATGCTTTTTGGATCTTTCATCAGCATCTCTGAGAGATTGTGAATAATTTTCTTGGTATCTCATAATTTAACTTATTTCCTAAATTGTGGCAAAAAAAAAAGAAGAAAAAGTGAGCCATCACTATAACTAGGATACATTTCTTGAAATCTTGTGAGAATCACCCAATCTCAAACATAAAGTTTATGTGTAAGTTTTCCAATATCTGTAAATCCAGCCTCAAAAATCTGTGTGTTTAGACTTCCTGAAATCATATTATGTATAATATAAGAGTTTTAAATACACAGTGAACCAATGATCCAGGTAGCAGTTATTTAGTAACTCATTTTAAACTCTCTCGTGTTAATAAATAGTACTAAAATACAGCTGTTCATAAGGTTTTCTTGGCTTTATAAATTTCATACAGCAGCAACTCTTTCATTAGTGATACAAGCATCTACAAATAAAAGCAACTGCTAAGTAATCACTGTTACTGTGTGGCTTTTACACTAGAGTATTACTTGCCTTTACACACTCCTTCTAGACTTGGTAAGAACCCTTCATCACACTGTACAATACAGCGGTAACTTCCTTCAGTATTTAAACATTCATGTAAGCCAGGTGTACAAATGTGATCCCCAGTGTTACATTCATTTATATCTGTAACATACAGAACAGTTATATAGTTTTCTTAATAGATCTAAAGTTATGCCTAGTTTTGTTAAATTTATTCATGTTCATACCATAAGAAAAATAAATCACTGAAGTTGTATTTATGAAGGCTTACATTTTTTGCTGGTTTCTATTTAATATTTACCTATGTCTGTAGCAAAAATAGCCAAAGCCACTAAGTTCATGCTTGTATTTATGCTGCATGTGTTTTATATCTTTGAATATGAACAATAAACACTGCACTGTACAAATTATATAGTGAATATGTGGTTTGTCTTTCTGCAAAAAAAGCAATGAAATCAATCCACTGTATGACATGCAGTTCTGTTTTACATGCTTTAGTTAGCCATAAGTAATCAGTTAAAAAATACTAAAAGTGACATTACAATATTTGCTCTCATTGCAACATATGCCTCCACTTCACTCCATCCTGTTATTTCTATATCTTTGATATGCATCTGTTTCACTTCAACCACCTTTTCTTCTACAACATAGAACTGCTAATCTTCTACATCATATTAGGGGTATATTTCTGTTTATCTATGGTGTGCCACTATTTATCAAATTTAAAACATTTTTTTTATATTTTTAGTAACAAAATATGTACATTCAATTATCCTGATCATTCATGATAGTGTTCTTTTATGTACAATGTGTTCGTGGAACTTTAAAGAGATATTGAACTTTTAATCACTAAGGACAGGATTTAATTAAGCATTGAGATTTGGTAAATGTAAAATTTTATTTAAAATGACCAACCGCTTTGAATTTTCATTCCATAAATAAATAAAAAATAATTACATACAGTCAACAAATGTTTACAAAATAATCACATACAATCAACAAATGTTTAAAATAACTTTCATTTTTTCCACAGAACTCTGCTTCTTAACTTGTACCACAGATTTGATTCTCACAAAACATTTAAACATTTATGATACCATAACTTTCTCTAAAATGTTTTATCTATTTATTTTTATTTTGCATTTAAACATATTTCAAAAGTATAGTGCTGATAATGGAAAAGAAAAAACAAATAAAGAGCAACTCACCAACACATTCTTGTTTATCATCATCATAAACAAAACCTGTCTCGCAAGATGGTACTGGGACTTTTGGAGCACAGTGATAACTCCCATGATCATTGACGCACTCCTGTGTTGTGAAGTCACAAGAATGGAGGTTTTCTTCACATTCATCTACATCTGTTAAAGAAATAAAAAATTACACTTTCCATAACATGGATTTCACCACAATAAACAAGTATACATAGATGGCAGAATATATAAACTTATGATTTAATCAGTTTCTACATTATCTCATTAAGTCAGCATATAAACAAAACACAACATATTTAACAACTATGCATGATAGACTGGCTAAGCAGGAACTAAATATGTCAACAAATCTACTTTCTAAATACATATAGTAGTGTATTCAAAATTTCATGTCACATATCACACAATAAAGAAATAAATAAAGAGCAACATAAATCAGCACTGTATGTTAAGGATTTCCTGAGATAGCACAAGCACAAAACCATGTTTGGCGTACTACTTCTACACTAATCTGATTACAACGAGAACATGATACCTCCTTGGACAACCTTAAGTCCACATAAATAAACGTAGTCCCAACATTTGGGTACTTAGAATATTATTTGAACAATGCTGCAGAGCTACACTCAGTAGCAAACAAGAAAAATAAAACTAATCACCTCTACAACTACTCAACTTAAAAGTCTTAGAATGTCACTGAAAAATGCATATTTTGATTACAATTCTTAATACACTATACATTTTAAAAACTGAAAGCTTATCACATTTGGTTGATACTTTAGTATTTAAGTTTGTATATTCACTTGCATTGAAAATCAAAACAATACCTCTGTAATGATAACCAAGAGCAGAAATCAGTTTGGACACACAAAATAGTTGCTTTAAACTTTGTCCAAGAAGGTATCATGTTCTTGTTGTACTCAAATATGTTTAGTAGTAGTAGTACACTAAAACTGGTTACATGCTTGTGCTATCTCAGGGAAGCCTTAACATACAGTGCTGATTTATGTTGTTATTTATTTAAAAAATGACAATCTGTCAAACATACACAATGAATAAAAACTGCATTAAACTGTTATTTGATTTTCCATTCCTAAAATGTAATATTGTCTTCTTAGCAATATTTAGTCCAAAATTAGAAGTCCTCAATAGGAAAAGTTGATGTTCCACTGACTGGGAATTGGAATAGTATAAATATTATTCATCAATTGACAGATGCATGCTTAGTTAAGAGCCAAAAACATTCAATAAGGATTTCCAGTACTAATAATCTTAGTTTGATGATTATGCAACACATTACAAATTCTATTCAGGGCTGTTTGATTTTTTAATATATATACCAAAAGTAATTCTTAATAAGAAAATCATAAACTTGTCAATAACATTTTACTTCCTACAGCCAGTACATTGAAGATATGGCTTTTAAACTAGTCAGTAAAGAGATTTTGAACTTGAAATGAAATAAATGATTACCAAATGTTGTTTCACACTGATATTTTTTTTCTGGCTGCATGTAAATACTGGAATTATCACTAGGGCACTTTCAAAAGCTGCATACAAGTTTCCAAGTACATAATTCTTCCAAAATAATAAATTCAATTGCTTGCTGCAGTTCTATTATTGTATTTATCTGGTTGTTTGTGGTCACAGGTTATATTTGTAAGTTAATTAGTTCTTCGGTATATGCAGTAAAAATTAACTCAAAAATTTACTTAAGTTATAAAATTTGTACTATTATTGAAAAACAGTCACTTCAAATCTTATCATGAAGCCTGCTAAGTTCTTCATTTTTTTACCTTACATTACTGTTAAAAAGTCAGTACCATACTGTCTGAATAATTATTAATTTACCACAACTATCAATCCATCAGTGAGCCATGCAATTCATCATTTTACATTTTTCATCTGGTTACAAAATTATAAAAAATAAATTTAATTATAAGTCAATTAAAAGAACCATTTTTTTTATAAACAAGTTTAGACAGTCTGTTTGGGTCAATTGATGCCATATTTATAGACCTGCTTAACTTCACAGAAGGAATTGCATTTATTTTCTTACAAAAAGACTGCTTACCATTTTAAAATTACAGTCAATACTCATTTGAACATAAAGTTACATGCACATGCTTATTTGTACTTGAACAGAAAATATGAATTCATTTATTAGCTTATTTCACATACAGACTAGTTGCACCATTGAATAGATACCTGATTAGGTCTTTCATGGAAAGAAAATATCATTAAAAAAAAAAAGATTAATGACAAACCCAAACAGCTATCTATTCCTCCAGGTACAGCAGGCACAGGTTTAAAACCTGGTGGACACACAGAAGGGGTAACTGACTGGCAATAGAAGCTTCCAACAGTGTTAATGCAGGTTTCCCTGGACTCACATGTGTGAATTCCAAGGGTACACTCATCAATATCTGAAAAATGTAAAATAATTAGTGACTAGAGAATGAAATATTACACATTATATATTAAAACAGAAAGTTATATCAACATGTACATTCAACATTTCACTTATTACCAAATACCTCACAAGGCTTTGCTACAAAAATCTGGCACCCACACTTATTAACATATATAGTTGATTTGGATAACAAATCAGGTATCAGATGATCAGTCATGTGACCTGATGTGCAAGAGATTAGTTATTCAACCTATGCTATGTTTATTAGCCTTATACAATCTTGTCCCAGTTGTCACTTTGAAGTGAAGCACAGAGTTTAAAGTCACTGAATTGTTCATGAGCCCAGACCTAAAAAAAAAGCCATTTGGATGTTACACTCATTTGGAAAATAATGAGGTAAATGGAAGCTAACCAATCACAATAAGTTATTATGAATCTGCTAAATATATATCAAAGTGTCATTATTATAATTTCCAACCAATGGTACAGTTGGATAAGAAAGATAATCACAAACACTACAAGTAGGTAACTACCATCTCTCGATTCTGTCTTACAATAATCATAGGCTACTTACAATTCACATATTCACAACCAGATGCCATGCCAATATGCAAATAGTTGAATGAGATGCAATCCAGAATGTATGGCATGCTCTTGGAAGACATGTATGTCCTATCCTATGATAGAGGTTATGCTGGACTATATCAACACTCCTATATTAAACATTCAACATTGGTGCTAGGCTACCCTTACTGTCCATGGAGATCATATTGAAGTTAGATGTCCTCAAGTGGAAAGATGTAAAGCCATCTCTACCAAATATTCTTTTACAAGCTTAGGCCAAATGACCGATCATTTGTATTAAGGATAACATGACAAATCATGAAATTCATGATGTGTATGCAAATGAGCTCATGGGGTGGTGAAATTATTTCATAATATAGTGTTTGTCTTACCACATTAAATATATTACAAATTTCAATTAATTGTTTTGTGCCATGTATTTCACATATTAATCTCTACTATCAAAATAGGAATAAACCTCAGTAGTAAATTTAATTGCAGAGTTAGATAGCATCAAACTATAGCATCAAACTCTATTTTGTTATGAAAGAGTACAAAAGTACGTAAACAAAAATATCTAATCACATTTTCTCCTACACCTTAAGACAAATAAAGCTCTTTGAATATTATTCTCTTTCACAGATCTAACTGGGCTCAAAATTCAAAACTATAATACTCTGTCAATCATAGTAGAAGTTTATCTGATACGAATAAATAGTTTAATATTTTATTTCATAAATTATGTATAATCACATTTCATCATATAGGCAATTTAAATTTTTCAAATCAGATTTTCCAACAGCTATAAAGTATTAACAATAACATTAAACTAATATCTTCATATTCTTTAGATTCATAAACTGTCTTCAACACAAGAGTTCACTATTTAAACAATGACTTTCATTCATTTACACATCACTTAAAATGAGCTGAATTTGAATGAGCTTAGTAGGTACTATTTTATTTTTTCACAAGTATAACAAATAATAATGAAGAAGATTTTACAATCTTATCTGAAATGACACAACATTTTAAGCTTACCAACACAACTGTGCAGAAAGGTGTTATAAATAAATCCTTGGCTACATTGTTTTTTACATTCATAGCCACCAGCTGTGTTGTGACATTGCCCTTCCTCTGGACCGCAGGCATGAAGATTTTCTTCACATTCATCTACATCTAAGTAATCATAACAAGGGAAAAACTAGAATGAACATTCATATAAACACATATACACACTATAAAAGTACAATGAAAATGTATAACATATTGTTACGTCTCCATTTGTTAATTGATTTTTTCCGTAACTTCGTTCCAACGAAACTTT
>NW_013670754.1:78107-79736 GCF_000517525.1 Limulus polyphemus | reverse complement strand
TTACAATCAAACTAAGCCTTAAAGATGTCAAATCACTAGCTATATAAGCATCCACATGGAATTCTTTACAAACAATAATCCTTACAATCAAACTAAGCCTTAAAGATGTCAAATCACTAGCTATATAAGCATCCACATGGAATTCTTTACAAACAATAATCCTTACAATCAAACTAAGCCTTAAAGATGTCAAATCACTAGCTATATAAGCATCCACATGGAATTCTTTACAAACAATAAACTTTACAATCAAAATAAGCCTTAAAGATGTCAAATTACTAGCTATATAAGCATCCACATGGAATTCTTTACAAACAATAATATTTACAATCAAAATAAGCCTTAAATATGTCAGATTACTAGCTATATAAGCATCCACATGGAATTCTTTACAAACAATAATCTTTACAATCAAAATAAGCCTTAAAGATGTCAAATTACTAGCTACACGTAATCGTAACCATCATTCATTCTACCAGCCGAAATAATTCGCCATTGTCACAAGATACGTTTCAAAAACTATGACTTAATTTCTTTTTTCTATTCCACCTGCCCCCCTTCCCTCCCCAGTGACACAGCGGTATGTCTGCGGACTTACAACGCTAGAAACCGGGTTTCGATACCCGTGGTTAGCAGAGCACAGATAGCCGATTGTGTAGCTTTGTGCTTAACTTCAAACAAACAAACTATTCCAGCTGAGAACCCGAAAAGCTGTTTGTTAATTCCCAGAAAAATATTACATATTATAAGAGAGCTTAAGGAAATAATACTGATTTAATAAATGTACTTGTATATTGCTAAAAAAAAAGAACCAACCAGTTAATTGTTAATCAGTTTTTACATCTATGCTTATATATGTAATGCCTTTAACAAATTTTCGAAATTTCAACAATCTAAAAATTATACTAAACCATTAGGTGCTTTAATCATTCTATTACGTTTCCTAACAGATAGTTGTCAAACTTTTCAGTTTCTAGCAGGATATGCCGTCGATCAACATATTATGTTAAACCGAACAATGCCAGTGACCTAACTACTGTAGTATTGCACGGGAACCCACAGTATAGAAGACCGCAAGTGAAAATAAAAATAATATATATATATAATGTAATATTTCTGTTTGTTTGTTTTTGAATTTCGCGAAAAGCTACACGAGGGCTATCTGCGCTAGCCGTCCCTAATTTAGCAGTGTAACACTAGAGGAAAGGCAGCTAGTCATCACCACCCATCGCCAACCCTTGGGCTACTCTTTTACCAACGAATAGTGGGATTGACCGTCATTTATAACGCCTCCACGGCTGAACGGGCGAGCATGTTTGGTGTGACGGGGATTCGAACCTGCGACCCTCAGATTATGAGTCGAGCGCCTTAACCACCTGGCCATGCCGGGCCGTTTTTATGTGTGAATTTCTTCATTTGTTTATAGGCACTTATAGTACAGCTACCGTCACCCTGTTGAGTAGGAGCCTGGTGGATGCCACGTGTTGTGGAATAGATTTAATCCACTTCAGTTTGGCCTCGCATTCACTGAGATCGGCCCGGCATGGCCAGGTGGATAAGGCGCTCGACTCGCAATCTAAGGGTCGTGGATTCGAATCCCCGTCCCACCAAACATGCTCGCCCTTTCAG
>NW_013670754.1:69562-77107 GCF_000517525.1 Limulus polyphemus | reverse complement strand
TGATGCTAGCTGCTTTCCCTCTAGTCTTATACTGCTAAATAGGGACGGCTAGCGCAGATAGCCCTCATGTAGCTAGCTTTGCGCGAAATTCAAGAAATAAAAAACAAAAAACGAAACAAAACTCACTGAGACCCACTGCACGACCATCAGATTTGTTCAGAACTCCATGTAACTAGCCTCATACGTGAGGAGCCTAGGCAGGTTACTTAACTGTTTTAATTATTTTAAATACACAGCACTGTATTTACACTTTATAAACCTTCTGCAATCAAATACAAAGTACCACAACCAAAGAAGAGGGAATCTTCAATAGCCGCGGCACTTGAAATTCTTTCAGGCAGGATTAGTCTACCATACCTTTTTTCCCCCTTTCTATTAGCTGTATTTTTGTGCCACAGCAATACCAAGCTTGGGGCGCGCGTCTACCCTATTCAATTTTATTACTCATCAGGATATCTACTAACTTACCCTCAAATTGAAATTATTTTAAGCAGGATAAGAGTACATTAATCTATGAGACCTTGGGCGTGGTCATATAAATTAATCGAAAGGGTTTGACCTCCTGAGTCCAAAACTGTAATCATATCTCAGATCGGTCAAAAGATTACAGATCCACGGGTTAAAGTTTGTACTTAAAAAACAAACAAACTGAGAGCCATTCTTTGAGTCGCTATGCCGCAGTTAAAGATGTTTCGTACGCGAAGCACGAGCTCTTCCTAGTTATAACTAAATATGCTTTATATTAAAATCCATACCACCAAAAGGTAAACAAAACCCGAAAGCTTATTCTGACTGGAAAGGGTATAAAGGTGTGCATATAAAAAACAAAAACCTTATGATATGTAAAACTCTATTGGGTAGAAATTCTATATCATCAAACTAATTAAGTGGGAGAGAAGTGTCTGTAGTTTTAAACTATTCATGGTGTGAGATTTGCCACACCAAGTTGTCTTCTGAACCCAATGACATGTATAAACTTCATTCTAGGTCATCAAACTAATTAAGTGGGAGAGAAGTGTCTGTAGTTTTAAACTATTCATGGTGTGAGATTTGCCACACCAAGTTGTCTTCTGAACCCAATGACATGTATAAACTTCATTCTAGGTCATCAAACTAATTAAGTGAGTGAGAGAGAACTGTTTGTTTGTAGTTATGCACAAAGCTACACAATGTGCTATCTGTCCATTGTGCCCACCATGTGTATCGAAACCCGGTTTCTAGCGTTGTAAGTCCGCAGACATACCGCTGGTGGGCGAGAGGTAACTGAGAACACTGGCCATGGTTTGAGATTTCTTCTCAAATATAAGAAAACATATCTGATATTAATATATGATATTTTAAGCAAACCGTAAACATATAAGGATCAAATACTTTTGTTAAAATAGTACGTGTGCCTGTAAACGTATAAAAACATTGATGAAAGTATAATATTTCAACTGCATTTTCTGTTAGGAAAAAAAAGCTTTAGCTCCATAAGGAACTTTCGCCTACAGTGTTTTTTCGAACCTGGTATTTTACTTTCCAGTGTTTATTGAAATTGACGTAAGATAGATTTCTATCCGTTTGGCCCGGCATGGTCATGTGGTTAGGGAAGCTCGACTCGCAATGTGTGGGTCGCGGGTTCGAATCCCCGTCACACCAAACATGCTCGCCCTTTCAGCCGTGGGGGCGTTATAATGTGACGGTCAATCCCACTATTCGTTGGTAAAAGAGTAGCCCAAGAGTTGGCGGTGGTGGTGATGGCTAGCTGTCTTCCCTTTGGTAAAAGAGTAGCCCAAGAGTTGGCGGTGGGTGGTGATGACTAGCTGTCTTTCCTCTAGTCTTAGACTGCTAAATTGGGGACGGCTAGCGCAGATAGCACTCGTGTAGCTTTGCACGCAATTAATCTATCCACTTCATATAAAACAAAGATTTATTGTAGGATAATGGATTATATGAGAAATAAAAAAAATCAAACATAATAATCCTTTAAAATAGCTTGATGTGGTCCATCGGAAAGCATCGCATAATTTTGTTTTGTTGTTTAATTGTACAAAAAGTCTATTCAGACTTTTTTGTTTAGTTTTGCGAAATGTTTATTCTGAATCGGTCATGGGCTTGAGCGCAGCCCAATGGTTAGAGTGCCGAACTATAGAACCGACGATTCGTGGTTCGCGTCCCATTACTTGCAAGCAAGAAATAAAAAAAATACCCGCTCCGCACTTTCGGACCGCGGGTGCATTATGAAAATGGTACTAAAATTCCACTGTCTGTTCTCGCAAGGGTAGCCCAAGATTTGCCAGTGGATGGTATTGATTAGTTGCCTTCCCTCTACACAAGGGTAGCCCAAGACTTGCCAGTGGATGGTGTTGATTAGTTGCCTTCCCTCTACACAAGGGTAGCCCAAGACTTGCCAGTGGATGGTGTTGATTAGTTGCCTTCCCTCTACACAAGGGTAGCCCAAGACTTGCCAGTGGATGGTGTTGATTACTTGCCTTCCCTTTGCACAAGGGTAGCCCAAGACTTGCCAGTGGATGGTGTTGATTAGTTGCCTTCCCTCTACACAAGGGTAGCCCAAGACTTGCCAGTGGATGGTGTTGATTACTTGCCTTCCCTCTAATCTATCACTTCAAAACTATGGATGGCTAGTGCAGATAGCCCTCGTGTAGCTTTGCGCGAAATTCAGTAAAGTTATTTCTTTCTAGAAATACAAACTAAATTACCAGGTGCGTATATGTCAGTATCAAATGTGAGAAGTAACCAGCATCGAGACGTTAGACGAGGTTGTATGTCCAACTCTGAAAACAAGAAGCTTTGAAATTTTTAAATAACGCTAACACTTAATTACTTATGGTTCAATTACGTGTGGTTTACAGCTCCCTCTGGTGTGAACCATAGGAACACAAACTTATTTGTGCAATAAATAGTAAACGTTTTTCTTACAATCCATGTAATCTAAGAGTAAATGTTTAACACATAAGAGAAATGAAAATGTTATTTGCCAAGATACGTTTGGGAGAAAATGAAAAAAAGTATTTCACTATGATTACTATTGGTAACACGGCATTCTAAACTTCATAATACATCTGATTAGCCGTGAGAATAACTGAGATCATTTAATTTTCGAAAGCTCGTTGCAACCATCTTAACAACTTCAACAAGTTAAGAAAGAGCTCATAAGTGTACTTAGCAACTTGTGTTTCTAAGATTTCAAACTCATTCCACGTACCTAGGAAACCGAACAATTTAATATGAGAAATTAAACAAATGATACTTAGAAACGTTAACAGTTGTAAAGTCGGACTGTTGCAATAGTACAGAGAAAACTGCCACGCTGAAGAGTAATGAAAATGGCACCAAAAGAGGTGTAAAGCCGTTTGTTAAGAAGAAAGATTTCTGAATAAACTTATGAAAAATCTGTTTAATATATATATATCTTACGTTCAGTCATGCATCATAAAAAAAATTGTTATAAGTCAATACATTCATAGCCTCTACTGTCCCCCCCAGTGGCACAGCGGTATGTCTGCGGACTTACAACTCTAGAAACCGAGTTTCGATACCCGTGGTGGGCAGAGCACACACAGCCCAATGCGTAGCTTTGTGCTTAAACGTAAAAAACAAATAAAAAACACACACAAAAAAACAGACCTCTACTGGGGCACATGTAAAATTTGAAAATCCACAGCAGTAATTGTGACATTTTTTATATAATATATATACAAATAATAATAGAATGGTTTCTACATAACAGGTGGCGCTCTCTTTACTTTGTTTTTAGTTAAGTAAAAAGCTACACAATAAACTGTCTGTGCTGTGCACACTACGGGTATCGAAACCTGATTTCTAGCGTAATAAGTCCGCAGACTTACCGCTGTGCCACTGGGGGAGGGGGAGGCTTCTCCTTACATCCTGATATGAAGCTTACACAAAATAATTCAACAAGATTAGAATAAGTTTTTGTTTAACAAGCAGAAGAAAGTAACAAACATATATTCAGTTCGTGAATTTTATATAATGAAAGAAAAACCCTAATCCATCCATCCTTGTATATAATTTTTGGAAGTATCAGAATATCTTTCTTTCGGACTAAATCTTTCTCTGATTTCTGAGCTATGAAAGTAATATTATTGCACTGTATCTTATGGATTTGGAAACAGTTAATAAGTCTTTTAAGTAAAAATAATTAAATAAATATACGTTTACTCAGTAAAACTGCATTATAACTGTCGTTTTAATTCTGGTAAAATTGTTGCTTTTAACAGTTAATAGGGTGGTTTTGAAAATGGGTGCTGTTGAGCAGTGACCCATAGGGCCCCTGACAATAAAACTTGTAGTAAAATACCAGAAAATGTTTTATCGTGTTTCTTGACTACTGCATACTCAGTTCTTAACATGATGTACCAAAACAAGTCGATAACGTTTCTGGTGACAAGCGGCACGGTATTTCTTTTAAAATTCAAGCCGTTTCATTCCAAACGTTTATCGATCGCCACTCTCACCAAAGTAAGTTGTTGTTTTTTTCTGGGTCTAAGCCCAGACGATACTTCATATAACTTAAGACCATTTCAGGTTTAAGCTGGTTTTGTTTTAAGCAAATATTCTACCTTCAAACATACGAATAAAAAAGAAAAAAAGAACGAATACTTGCTTTCAAATATGTAACAGCAATATCCTAGAAACGTTTGCTTTGTAGAAACACATCAAAGTTGGAATGTTTACACGTATTACATTACTAAAGCAATAAGTTTTTCAGCGGAATGGAAATGCCTTGGAGTGTTTGTGTGCTTTCGTTCCCAAAGTTATAAAACATTTAGGACTTCATACTAACATATTTCTCCATTTGATATCACTGCACGTGGTATTCATGAATTTTGAATTAAAGGAAGCTATCTTTTCTGCACTGATCCACGTGACATCTGTTCACGTGAGGAAGACAGCAACACAGAGAACCACTCATATCCCACATGAAAACTTATTATGTGTAACAAACGTGTGACTTAACTTTATTTGTGTGAACAGAGGTCTCTAACAAGGTATGACTGCCCACTACTGAATTTTATTTTCAAACGTGACGAGATACGTTCTTTTCGATTATTTGGCTTTTAACTAATGCATTTCTTAACTGCGTGACTTCTTTATGATTTTCATATATATATACTCTCTCAGTATGTTATTTTTCCAAGTGTAATGAGTTTATTTTAGATTTCTTGACTTTTAAGTGTACTAATGCTTAGACTTATATTGAATTCTGAAAATTTCTAAAAGTCCTCGAAACTTATTGAAGCGTGATTTCAAATTGTTAAGCTCAATTCTGAATTGCATTATTCTAAAATTCATGAACATTCCTTGATTTTTGGAGGTACATTTCAATATTTTTGATATCCTCTAACTTTTTAAGACATGCTTTTCAGTTCATTTCAATTTATCTGAATTCAAGTTTTTTGCTATATTTTCTCAACCTCTTTCAGACTGACTTTTCACTTGATTTTTGATACCCTCCAGTAATTAAGAAGAAAAAACAACAATTCAATGATAATCAACACTTGAATTCATGGTTAATCGGTTGTGATAAGATGTATAGTTTTAAAAAATAAATAAAGACAGGACTTAATAAGAAAATAATTGAAAAACTTAACATTTTGGATAGAGAGTTTTAATGAACAAAATGAACTTTCTTATACAAAACGTCTAAAGAGAACAGTTTCGCAGCTTAACATTTAAAGTTTTTACACATATATAGTTTAAATGTGCAAAATATGTGAACAACGCGTAATCCAATATCTAAATCGGCCATTTTTTAAAAAACTTAAAAGTTCTGGGTTTTTAGCAAAAACAGTCTTTATGCGCAGTGCCACCAATTTCTTTTCGGTATCATATAAACGTTTTGTTCATTCATCCCAAATTATCTTGATGTATAAGATACACTATTATTATATAGTTTCTAAAGGATAGCTTTTGTTTGTTTGTCATTAACTGCAAAGCTACACAATGGACTATCTGTGCTATACCCACCACGGGTATCGAAACTCGGTTTTTAATGTTATAAACTTTCAGACTTACCGCTAAGCCACTGGGGTTTCACTGAATGATATGACTAAATGTTTGGTTCTTGATTTACAAGATAAGCTATTTGTATATAGTTTCTATAAAGAAAACCTTTAGGACGAAACATTTTATCATTTCATCTCAAGTTATCTTGATGTAAAGGAAAACCTACTTTTATACAAAGCCTTTAAATGCCATCTTTAAGACTTTTTTTGTGATAAGATGATACATTTTAGTTTAATGTAAGAATTAATCACACACCTAAAAACTGTCTTACGAATTAATAAATAGAAATAATACAGTTATTAATGGAAATTAAACTTAATATACTTTAAGTTGTTTCTAATTTTCCTGTGTTCAGATCGTTTAGAAATAATTAGATCGGATGAGACATTACCCACAAATGAAAAAAATATATATCAAATTACAACAGTATTCTAGAAAATATTTACTTACCGACGTTTCGATATTACAGCTTCACCAAGGTATAAACACTCAATACATATATTTCAAAGTAACCGATTTAAAATAGGAATAGTTACATATAATTATATGAGTTGTTCCGAAACATTTGTGTAGAGGGTTTACGCCATGGTGAAACGTCGGAAAATAAATATTTTCTTATACACGGTATGGCGTATTTATAAGAAATACATTTTAATGAAATATTTAAAGAAAAAAGAGAACAGAGAGAAAACGTTATCTCCTCGTTAAATGATAAATGAAACTTAAATAAATCTGAAGCGTGAACAACGTATGGAGCAATACGCCACCTAGTGGTTACATATACTCATTTAGTTGACTGTGAGAATCCGTTTATAACTGGAAGGTAAATATATGTACAACTAAAACGACCGCAGTACTTCAGTTTGGTTTGTTTTTTTGAATTTCGCGCAAAGCTATTCGTTGGTAAAAGAGTAGCCCAAGAGTTGGCGGTGGGTGGTGATGACTAGCTCCCTTCTCTCTAGCCTTACATTGTTAAATTAGAGACGGCTAGCGCAGATATCCCTCGAGTAGCTTTGCGTGAAATTCAAAACAAACAATACATGATCCTTCCTGTATCATATAACAAACATAAAATTTATTTTGAATGGGCGTCACCACAGAGTGGTTCTGTGAAAGAAAGTAATGTCGTCACACTGAACATGATAATTATGAGGCCTATAACGTTAATAAAATCTTTGTATAGAGTCACAAGTACTAAAAGACTGTCTTAGGTATATTGTTGTAATTTCTGTTTTATATTCACACTGAACATGATAATTATGAGGCCTATAACGTTAATAAAATCTTTGTATACAGTCACAAGCACTAAAAGACTGTCTTAGGTATATTGTTGTAATTTCTGTTTTATATTCACACTGAACATGATAATTATGAGGCCTATACCGTTAATAAAATCTTTGTAAACAGTCACAAGCATTAAAAGACTGTCTTAGGTATATTGTTGTAATTTCTGTTTTATATTCACACTGAACATGATAATTATGAGGCCTATACCGTTAATAAAATCTTTGT
>NW_013670754.1:65668-68859 GCF_000517525.1 Limulus polyphemus | reverse complement strand
CTGTTTATATTCACGGAATAGATAAGTTGTATACGTAGTCACGGTTTCATTGCTGTAAAAAGTTTTATATGTAATCACTTGTTTCGTTGCTGGTTTTATATGTAGTCAGTTTCGTTGCTGTAAAGTTATATGTAGTCATTGTTTCGTTGCCGTAAAAAATTGTATATGTAGTCACTGTTTCGTTGCTGTAAAACGTTTTATATGTAGTCACGGTTTCATTGCTATAAAACGTTTTATATGTAGTCATTGTTTCGTTGCCGTAAAAAATTGTACATGTAGTCACTGTTTTGTTGCCGTAAAAAACTGTATATGTAGTCACGGTTTCATTGCTGTAAAACGTTTTATATGTAGTCATTGTTTCGTTGCCGTAAACAATTGTATATGTAGTCACGGTTTCATTGCTGTAAAAAGTTTTATATGTAGTCACGGTTTCGTTGCTGTAAAAAGTTTTATATGTAGTCATTGTTTCGTTGCCGTAAAAAATTGTATATGTAGTCACGGTTTCATTGCTGTAAAAAGTTTTATATGTAGTCATTGTTTCGTTGCTGTAAAAACTGTGCTGTATAGAGGCTAGAGAATTAGCATGAACGAAGAACTGGGTGTTAGAAGAACGTTTCTCGACCCATGGGTGGTGACCCAAAATTGGGTCGTCAGAATGTATGAAATAGTCGCGAACATACTTTGAAAATAGTTTTTTATACAATGATTCATATCTACGTAATTTCAAGAGTGTCGTCATACACTAATATTTTTCTAGAGTATGTCAAGCATGTTTTTTATACAATAATTCATATCTACGTAATTTCAAGAGTGTCGTCGTACACTAATATTTTTCTAGAGTATGTCAAGCATGTTTAGTTGTACAATGATTCATATGTAGAGTGCACTGTCGCACTTTGATCCATATATATAGTGTATCACAACAGGTTAAAACAGGTGACCCCTTCAGGTGGCCTTTGTCCCCCTTTCGGGAAAATTACAGGATGATAATTGTCAGAAATTATTGTTTACCCAAGATTAACTCCAAACAAGCTAAAATTGAAACTAAGTTGAAAATTAAATTACACTATATAGAACATATTTATAACGAATTAATTTACATTGCTGGAAAGAGGAAATTAAAGGGCTCTGTTTTCAAGATAATCTGCATTACAGGTGCTTCTATGTTTCGAATTTACTTTGTCGAAAACTGCTCACTGAGGAAATATTCAACATCCATAATATTTAGGGCCAATGAACGTAATTTGTATTTATCTATACGTTCGAGTAACAGCATGTGAACCTTTTCACATCGAACAGTAGAGAATAGTACGTTAGATATATCATTTTTTAGATACAGAAATATATAAATTATGCTACAAAGAAAAATATATTGACGGTAAAACAATAGTTCTCAACCTTTTCTGGCTCAGGATCCATTTACAAACACAGATGGCTAGTCGCCGACCATTAAATAGCTTTATTGCAAAACCATCTGGCCTATACACTAATATTTTTCTAGAGTATGTCAAGCATGTGACGACACTCTTGAAATTACGTAGATATGAATCATTGTATAAAAAACATGCTTGACATACTCTAGAAAAATATTAGTATATGACGACACTCTTGAAATTACGTAGATATGAATCATTGTATAAAAAACATGCTTGACATACTCTAGAAAAATATTAGTGTACGACGACACTCTTAAAATTACGTAGATATGAATCATTGTACAACTAAACGTTTAACACGCTAGATATGAAGCAGTATGCAGCAACACTCTTAACACACTCTTTAGAGATATTAGTGTACAATGACGCGTTTGACATATTCCTGAGATGGATCAATGTACACCGACTCGTCTGACACAATCCAGAAACGGGTCAGTTTACAACGAGATGTTTGATACATTCTAAATATTCTAAATGTGTGTGTAAGTGTAAGACGAAAAGTTGACATACTACAGATACTCTGGATATAAATCAGTGTACGATAACACGATTGATGCATTCCAGAGATGGATCAGTGTACAATGACACGTTTGGTGCATTCCAGAGATGGGTCAGTGTACAATGACACGTTTGGTGCATTCCAGAGATGGGTCAGTGTACAATGACACGTTTAAAACTCTTGTAATATTTGAGAAGAATTAGTGTACAGTGATATGCTTTATACATTCTAAACATGAATCTACATGTACAGTGACATGATTTATACATTCTAAACATGAGTCTACATGTATAGTGACATGATTTATACATTCTAAACATGAGACTACATGTACAGTGACATGATTTATACACTGTAAACACGAGTCTACATGTATAGTGACATGCTTTATTGACTCTAAACATGAGTCTACACGTACAGTGGCGTGCTTTATACACACTAAACATGAGTCTACATGTAGAGCATCTGAGACAACCAACAGATAAACACATGCAACAAAAAAGAAACAGAATTGCCACACTCTAGAGGTTAAGAGTTCACTTTAAGATTTTTCATAACTTAGGATTTCAGTGTTAATTTATAGAATGTTGGGTTTTATTCGCGATAATAGTTTGTTGACTTGTACTTAGAGAAGTTGTAAATAAACAAACATTGGGTTGTACTCTTCTTGAATTTTGTTGCAAGTCAAAAAATTCTGCTATAACAGATTTTTTTGTATTGTTGTCAGCCGGGCGTGACTTAGTCGTTGGTTTTCACATCGAAGGGTCCGAGGTTTGAAACGTTATGCCACTGAATACGCTCTGGACTTTCAGCTGTGAGCAAACTATAAAAGATTCACTCAATCTCACTATTCGGTTTAAATATCCCGACAAAGCCCTCGTGAGATGGGTGTTTCTAGCTGACCTCCTTCTGGTCAACAGTTCAAAATTATATTTATATTTAGTTAGCTCTACCTGGACCTTGAAGGTATCTGACCTAGTCGTTCAGCCACTCTACCTGGACCTTGAAGGTATCTGACCTAGTCGTTCAGCCACTCTACCTGGACCTTGAAGGTATCTGACCTAGTCGTTCAGCCACTCTACCTGGACCTTGAAGGTATCTGACCTTGTCGTTCAGCCACTCTACCTGGACCTTGAAGGTATCTGACCTAGTCGTTCAGCCACTCTAACTGGACCTTGAAGGTATCTGACCTAGTCGTTCAGCCACTCTACCTGGACCTTGAAGGTATCTGACCTAGTCGTTCAGCCACTCTACCT
>NW_013670754.1:57702-64668 GCF_000517525.1 Limulus polyphemus | reverse complement strand
ACCTTGAAGGTATCTGACCTAGTCGTTCAGCCACTCTACCTGGACCTTGAAGGTATCTGACCTAGTCGTTCAGCCACTCTACCTGGACCTTGAAGGTATCTGACCTAGTCGTTCAGCCACTCTACCTGGACCTTGAAGGTATCTGACCTAGTCGTTCAGCCACTCTACCTGGACCTTGAAGGTATCTGACCTAGTCGTTCAGCCACTCTACCTGGACCTTGAAGGTATCTGACCTAGTCGTTCAGCCAGATGTGCATAAGTTGAAAATTCTAATATCAAAATACTGTACCTGGACCTTGAAGGTATCTGACCTAGTCGTTCAGCCAGATGTGCATAAGTTGAAAATTTTAATATCAAAATACTGTTCCATTCCGAGAGTTGATTACAAAACGGGTTAATGTGATTTATTTTTTCATACGTTATACACAGTAACTAGTATTGTAAAGGTCAATCAAACAGACAACCAACTGTAAAGAACATGTTAGTTGAACGTACTTCTTTTTTTAAGGAAGCGATAAAAATCTTATTTCAACTTGTTTATGACTAATAAAGTTTCACTCGACCATAAAACGCTATCTCATAACCAGATTTTATAACGTTAAACGGTATATTATCTTTGTACAACAGCAAGCGCCATGTGTTAGTGTCACACAACTAAATCTACGCACGGAAATCACGTGACCACAACTCTATATCGTCTTTACAAGTGGTGACTGCAAGAAACACGAGATCAATTTCACTCTGACGACTGACAGGAAGAAATGAAGAATAACTGTCATGAACCCATTACTCAAAACTATAAAGATGACTTTGAGCCTTCTTATTTCATCAGTAGAGATTTTGAGCCGACGATGTTTATAGCAGATGAGTTAGGATTGTATCTGTTAAAATGTCGAGGATTATTCCAAAAATGGTATATTTTTGCGCCTTAGCTTGTTCACGAAAAACGTCATTTAACCCTTATATCTTTGACAAAAAAAATTTAGATAGGGATGTACAGAGAAAAATGGAGTACAGACAAAAAAGTTACAAACAGACAGAAAGACAGAGACTGAGAAGGAATAAGTCTCTTTGGAAATAAAATTGATAAGTAGCTACTACACAAAAGTATAATTTCTTTACATTAAGAGACAGAAGACAGTGCACAATTAACTGGTCATTTCCCATGTTTCTCTGGCAAAACACGGCCTACTTCCTAGAAGCGGTTGTGTTATGAGGTTTCTTTAACTGTAAAACTAATTAAGTTTTTGGAATATACACATTTGCAAGACGAAACGCCATTTAACTGTACGTAACAATGAACTTAAGGGAATTATACTCTCTTACCTCTCATTCCACTTCTTCTAACCACACACACACATAGTTAAACAACTGGGCACAAAATCACCTCAACTCACTCATTAAAGAAAGTATATCTACTAAATAAAATCTTCACAGATTGAATAATAACTCTTGTATGTTTGAATTTATGCACAAAGCTACACAGTGGGCTATCTGTGCTCTGCACACCAAGGGTGTCGAAATCCGGTTTCTAGCGTTGTAAGTCCGCAGACATTCCGCTGTGCCACTAGGAGGGCAAAATAATAACTTCAAATACTTAGAATTATTATACAGATGAATAACAGACACCAAACCAAATCAAACGTTCATATTTCCCTATTCTTGTATATAAGTCCTCAAGCTTACATCTGAGCCATCGGAAAACGCTATGATTTATATAAAAACTATAGAAATGTAAAAGTAAATTTTAACCGCAGAAAAAGTCTTATAACGAAGGCAGAGTCTCTAGAAAATCTTTAACATATCAAAAACTAAGGTTTAAGCAGTGTTTTTGGAATACATAATTAAAAATTCATAACAATTTCATTCCATATTTGCCTCATGTTGTAATATGCAAGTTATCTAAGACGAATCATGAATACTTACTTATTTTCAGGTACGCAAAACAAAACTAATCACACATGAATGTTTTGTAATTATGATTTTCTTAGGTTATATTTCGTAGGCTATAAATAATGCATGGTTGGAAATTTCGTGGTGTGTGTGTTGAATACGGATAAACGTGTTACAAACAATGCATGGTTGGGAGTTAAGCGGTATGTGTGTGTTGAATGTAGATAAACGTGTTATGAACAATGCATGGTTAGGAGTTTAGCGGTATGTGTGTGTTGAATGTAGATAAACGTGTTATGCTCCTAACCATGCATTGTTTTTCGTGGTATGTGTGTGTTGAATATGGATAATCGTTAAATTATTAAAGTAGTTTTACCTTGTGTTTTGTGTATACAAAATTAATATTTTAATGCTTTTATCACGAGTTTTTTACGTTATACGTAAATGTATAAATATCATATTTTTACGAGTTACATAATTTGTTTACTTCAATAAAGAATCACATTATGCTAATTAATAATAGGTAGATAAACAACGATTTATAAGCATAGGGAAAATTGTATTGATGGTGAAACATACTACATGTTTTGACAGAACACGAAGAAGACAGACCAACGTTCTGTCTAAACATGTAGTATGTTCCACCATCAATACAATTATCACTAATATTTATAAACTGTTGTTTGGCTACCTATTATTATTATTACATAATTTGTTTGTAATTAAATATGCTGTGATTACAATGTGACTCCAACATGAAGTATACACATCACGGGGTTATAGAACACTACTTATACTGTGACACATGATACAAAAACATAATAAAATCAAAGATCATTTCATTTTTATTTTCTATTTGTTAAATTCCTGCTCTTTCAACATATTTTATAATTCCATAATCTAGTTTTAGTTGACAAATATTTTAATGAATGAAAGAGGTTACAGACATTTTTCTGAGTTTAAACTAACTGGTTCGTATTTTTTAAATTTTGAATGTTCAACTTGGATAGTATTTTATACGGAAGCGGACAAAACGGCTGGATCAGTGACACCTAGAATTCAGGTATAGTTGTCTTTGATTTCGAACTACTGACTAAATGGAAAGCTACCAACCAACAGCACCCACCGCCACAAAAGTGTTGTCCGTTTATTGTATTGGAATTATGGGATTAAATGCCACTTTTACAACATTCCCACAGCTAAAATTGCGAAAGGTGTTAAATGGCATTACGTTTCAAATTTTATCGAACAATAGCCCGATATGTTATCATTAGGCTATGCTCCGATTAAGCATTTTTGAGAAAAATTAAGTGTGGTTAACGCATGTTGGAATTTATTTTCGATCATAAAAGATAGCTGACGACATACTGTTTTATGTGCATTATTTTTAAATTTTCGAATTACGGCTAATTTTTAAAACTGTGTTTAGACTAGAAAACAGGTAAATTCTAAATGTCAAATATGACCCCGAATCGTCATAAGCTCCCAAGCTTACCGCTGAACCATAGAAGATCAACAAAAGTCAGAATTCAAGATTATAATAGACATACAAAACTGTTCGATAATAGATTATCTGTAATTGTTTATCTTGCAAGAGAATAATATAATACAATAAAATGAAACACCACTAAAATAATGGGATAAGAAAAACATGATCCTTCTATATCCATCTAACTGATAACTCACTGACCTAATCTATCACAGAAGTAAAAAATAACCTAATACTCCCCCTAAAAACTTCCAAATAGTAGTTGAATCCTGGCTCCTGGGGTTGGAGCTCGGAGGAGTAATATCACATTTTCCTTTGTAACCAAAAGACCCAGGATTGAATCCTGGCTCCTGGGGTTGGAGCTCGGAGAGTAATATCACATTTTCCTTTGTAACCAAAAGACCCTGGATTGAATCCTGGCTCCTGGGGTTGGAGCTCGGAGGAGTAATATCACATTTTCCTTTGTAACCAAAAGACCCAGGATTGAATCCTGGCTCCTGCTACCATATACAGACCTTCTCAGGACTTCCTTTAAGACGACAGCAGATTAGCAGCTGAAACGTAGGATATAAATTAACTGGTAGTTAGTATCTTTAAATAAATAGTAAATATTTAGTAAGTACACTTAGGTGACCGTATAGGCTACGAGTGATATCCGATCGCCAAAAGCTCTAAGATATTGACTTATTCTCTGATTAAAGTATATTGTTCAATTTAAGAATCATGGTTACTCATAATTATTAAATAACATTTTACGAGGAATGGTGCTAAAGCTTATACGCTCTGAATACGATGAAATGTAATAAAAACGACTTTTAATAATTTACGTCACTTGAGAAGTTGTGATCAGATCTACTATTTATCCAATAGCTCTGCCTATAAAACATGCAAAGAGTTGTTTAACATTATAATGATGCGCCTTCATTGCTGGAACCATAAATTGGTGGTCAAAGGTGAAAAGTTTCAACATTATTTTGATGAATTAATTCAGTTTTAATATTAATATGTTATTCGTGTAACACGGAACTATCTAATACTATAGTATACTTCAAAAACCTCGTACCCATATATATACACCTGTATATAACTATTAAAACTTCGTGCACCTCAATATGCTGCGTAGTTCAGTCCACATTACTATATCTGGTTCTGTGTATACTCTAATATGTCTTGTACTTGGGTTCGCCTTGATCTGTCTGATACTTGTGTATGTCTTCATCGATGTGTTACTCACGATGTACAACTGGATCTAGTTAGTATATGTGTACACTTCTGTATATCATTCCTGGGGTAGCTACGTAACTGTATGTTTACCTAGTGCCAGTATATACCCAGATATACTTGACACCTGTGCAAATAGGCATGTGCCAATTAGTTATTGAATTTATCTGGCTCTTGGGCATATACCAATTAGTTATTGAATTTATCTGGTTCTTGGGCATGTGCCAATTAGTTATTGAATTTATCTGGCTCTTGGGCATGTACCAATTAGTTATTGAATTTATCTGGCTCTTAGGCATGTACCAATTAGTTATTGAATTTACCTGGCTCTTGGTCATGTACCAATTAGTTATTGAATTTATCTGGCTCTTGAGCATGTACCAATTAGTTATTGAATATATCTGGCTCTTACTTATCCCTAAATCAACTTGCATGTACCTGAATGCCCTTCGAATCAAAAATACATTGATACACCTGATAATTACACACATTTGAATATCTGTTTAGAGTAAAGCCATACTAGGGTAGCCTGTGTCCACTGCGAGGAATCGAACCCCGGATTTTAACGTTGTAAGTCCGTTAACATGCCGCTGTCCCTTCAGGGGGCACAGACACTTAAGCCTACTTAACACTTCTGTAAACATGGTGTCTCAAATATAAACATGAAATTACCGAATACCCCCTATGTCTATGTATTAATCAAGACATTGTTAACACTTGTGTACAACTAGATCCATTTGCTACTTAGGTTGACACGCTCCGCATTTTTTGTGGATGTGTTGCAATAGTGACAGTCAATTCCTTTATTCGGCTTTAAGATAAGGACTTTGTGGTGTGAGTACTGCTAGCTAACTGCCTTCCTTCTGATTAGTAGCTCAAAATTAGAAACGGTTATACCTCAATCCTGGAGGGATCTCTAACAATGGTTGCTTTGTCCAAATGTTACACAATGTAGAATACTTTTTGTTAGTTTTATTTGATCTGAAATAAAGGAAATATTCTATTTTTTTTTAAAAGTTTTTAGAATCGATTAATTTGTTACATCTTTAGTTATTTTTCCATATGTTTTATCAATGAAATCGTAAAAGGTCTATAATGGGAGTAAACGTGGTTTATTTGACCAAGTCAAAAAGGTGAAAACTCAGACTTTCTTATCATTTCTGTACAGCGTTACTTGTTCATCTATTAAATCGAACCACTCTCTTTTACCGACACGTGATTTCAACAACAACAACAAAAAAATATTTCGTTGGGCTTCCTGGTTTCACTAAGCACGTGCTGCCTTGTCACGTGTTTACCAGAATAGCTAATCTACTCATTGCAAGCAGATTCTTATTAAAACGTCATTAATGATCTCCTTCCTCTCGACTTCAAACCGTTCACAGATCAAAACTTTCCCCTTTTTTCAACATCTTGGCAACCACGCATGCTCTCTGATGTGTTTCAGGTACACGTGGAAAACTAATGAAATATTCAACAGCTATGTCCTTCTTTATTGATCGTTCAACAACAATGTTTCTGTGGATATTATTTCACCCTGCATGTCAGTTTTTTTGCCACTTTCATAAACGTAATTTTAAATTGTTTCATACGCCATTAATTCTCTTTTTCTTACCTTTTTTTTGTTTGTTTTCCATTCTGTTTTATTAATATTTTCCCTTCTTTATGGATTTTCCTAATCATTTTTTTTTCTACTCCATTGTCCATTATCCTCTCATTCTTTTCTGATCCGCTATTCATTTAAATTCTCTCATTATTTCTGTCACTTTCCCTTCACATTTAATCTTTTTTCACTTTCTCCCATTTTACCCCTTCACTATCTACATTGTATCTTTTCTCCTGACTATATATTTCTCTTTTGTTATGTGTTATTTGATTATTTTACATTACATCCGTTTGCTACCTAACGACTGTTTCTTCTCGTGTGCATTCTTAACTTACTTTCAATTTGTATTCTCAGTAACTTTCTTTTAGATAGCTCATCCTTCTTTCAGAGCAATGGACATGATGAAATATCACATCAAGACTGGTTAAAACGCTATATGTTTCGGTAACGTTGCGTTTCTTTTTTATCACGGGCTGCGCGTGGCCAACTAGTTAGCGTGCCCGGACGATGAATCCCAGAGTTCATAGCTCATGTCCCTTTGCCTCACAATTGTGATCTATCAGTTCAAAGTTAGGGACACTTATTTATGCGCATATACCCGTTGTATGGATTTGCGCAAAAATCCTAAACAAACAAATTATTTCCTTATCCACGTATATGTCTTTATTGTTATCTTGTTTGCTTTTTTTACTCTTAAAGCTCAACAAAAGCCACCCTTTAATCTAGTCTTATCAATTTCTTCCTTACACTTTAGTTT
>NW_013670754.1:56781-57692 GCF_000517525.1 Limulus polyphemus | reverse complement strand
CAGAAAACATTTTTTTTGATATACGGTATTTTCTTATTTTGATGTTTTCAGCTCTTTTGTGTTTAGAACAATATATATTAATTTTTACAGTATTAAATTGAATTTTTGTTCAATAAAAATCTTTCAAATGCGACTGTAGCTTTTTTTCCCCAAAAAACTTTGTCTTCAAAATAAGGGTGCGTCTTATACACTGGTGCGTCTTACATTCCAAAAAATATGGCAGTTCGACTGAAAATTCAATCAGTAAATACACAGTAATTTGGTTCCTGATTATTTGGACAGATTTAGTCCAATAAATAGCGACTTTGAGAAACGAGCTATTGCAACCAAAGCCCTCATGCTTTATTAAACTCAACATTTTAAATTAAGTCTTTTTTGAGAACAAACAAGCAAGCTGGACCAATTATTCAAACCCTCGTAAGCTGAGCAGCGAAGTGTAAGAATAATAACCTATAAATTGGTGTATGTAATGTTTATTAATTTACCTGTAAACAACATTTTATTACTGTTGAAAAAAGCAGATTATCTTGGTTATCGGGTTACAGGATTGGTATTATTAGGTTTTTCAAAAGGACTTGATAAACCGTGTTTCATCTTCCTTAATCTACTTACTGGGATAAAACGCTTTGGCAAACTTTGAAGATTACTGGATGATACAGTTCAACAACCTATAACGCAACAGTTTTGATTCACCAGACAAACTTTTATGAAATAAGATAAGGTTGGTTTTAAGAGTTCTTTCTTTCAACAGAAGTTACATTAGCTCATTTTAGACAACTCACGATTTTTCAACGAAACTGATAATGAAATGTATGGAGTTGTATTAGGTTGTCAAAAAAATTAACGTCGTCTTTTTTTAGATGAAAAAAACCCGAACAACTTATATATCAAAACAAAACATTTATTAATTG
>NW_013670754.1:52502-56161 GCF_000517525.1 Limulus polyphemus | reverse complement strand
CTTACAGTCAGGTTGTTAATGCCATTTAACTGAAACTAATGAGGCTTCTGAGTTTGATTTGAAGATCATAGTGCTTTAAAGTTCGACTCAACAGAAGAGAGTCTTAAATCTGGCTCTGCATCAAGCTGTTTCCTTTCACCGGTTGGGAAACGCTAATGTAAAGTATTATTATTATTATAATACTTTGTTTGTTAGGCCCATGACAACTTAAGAATTTTTTTAAAAATGAAACAAAGTATTCGGTATAATACTTGTAATATCATGAATGAACTTAAAACCCTATTTTAAAATATTAGTATTCTTTATTAGAGGCCAACAATTAACTTTAAAATGAGTTTATTTGTGGTGATTTTCCTAACAAGATCTCATGAGCAGTCTTAATGTTTTGATTACTCAAAATTTCACTTAAACATTCTGAACGTATCTCCCGCGTTTTGAAGTTGGACTCTGGACCGTAAAATTGAAGCGTAAAAAATGGAAAAAACATAGCATATTCGAATACGATTTACACGTAAAGGGACATCACGTGTAATATGTCAAGATACACCAAACCCCTTATTGTTGAAGTCCTTTCGTAAAGGCGAGCAATTATCAGCCCTTAGAAATAAATCGACGCGCGAAATGCTCATAACAATAATGTCCTTTACAAAATTCATACACAAAAGTAAGTTATTTTCAACGCGTGAGAAAAAAAAACAACCTGTTTAATGAATCTTACTGACTTATCGTATACATAAATATGAGATCATCTGGCTATTTCTAGAGTACAGTCTCATTTAGAATATTTCCAGTGATCATTTGTTGATTTATTGTTCATAAAGAGCAGCCTTACTCGCATTTTCGAAAACTAATAACTAAATGTATCAATCTCATCCATGTAATCTCAGAACATGGCCTTTTAACTGTACTCTTGAGTATCGTCCAAGACGTGAGCCCATGAATATCTTGTAGAACTCGAATCTAAATAACTGGCTTGTTTTAAAACACTAAACATCCCCAGGTGCTTCTTTTTATTATAGTTAATAAAGGTATAAGCTTTTCATGTTCAGCTAAAATTTTCACACGTGCGCGCATGCAGCGTCCGGGTTATATATTGTTGTTGTTTTCATAGTGCAAAGCTGTACAATGAGCTATCTGCACTCTGTCCAGCATAGAGGATCGAACCCCGGATTTAAGCGTTGTAAGCCCGTCAACTTACCGCTGACCCACCGGGGGACGTAACAATGGAGAAAGACTGGTTCTAGAAAGCGAATAACTTGCTGTTGTCCTGGCTACGCTCTGTCAATAGGTCATTTCCTCTGGGTATCACTACATTATCATACAGAGGAATTTGTTGTAGAATTGGATTAGTTTTGTATTCTGTATGGTCTCTATAGCTAGTCAACAGTGTAGAGGTTTATCAATTCCCGAAGGCTATTCCCTTCTTATTTGTCTTATGAGATGACCAAGAGTGACGTAGAAAGCGCATGTGCTCTGGGATACGTGATCATTTTGCGTTTTCTATATAATGGCTAACTCAGTCAGATTTTTTTTTTCATATTTCTACTGGTCAAAATCCCTCTGCAGCTAGTCTCCATACGGAAGCACTGTCTGCCGTCCAGTACACACGTCATACAATGTATTTGTATGGCTTTTACGCAATAAATAATTACTTGTTTTTCATGCCAATTGTGGCTAGCCTCTTCCTTCAATTTAGTCAGGTAGAAAATTCAGCTTAATTCTTAAACCCATATTCTACTGTTCCTTAAGTAATTGCCTTTATATTCTTATCTGTAAGACAATCAGGGAACGTAAGAATACCACAATACTTTAATTTAAGCACTTGAATAGCAGATAACAATTCAATCTAAACACTGGGATATGTTTCAATACTTTCATTTAAGCACTTGAATAGCAGATAACACTCCAATCTAAACACTGGGATATGTTTCAATACTTTAATTTAAGCACTTGAATAGCAGATAACACTCCAATCTAAACACTGGGATATGTTTCAATACTTTAATTTAAGCACTTGAATAGCAGATAACACTCCAATCTAAACACTGGGGATATGTTTTAATACTTTAACCATTCGAATAACTCATAACATCGCAAATTTAACATATGAATAATTCAGTACTCTCGAAGATATTTTCCATCGCTCTGATAATCAAACTATTCTAGCTGGTTTCTAGCATTATAAGTCCACAGAATATACTGCAGTGCTACTGGTGTTGTTTTTGTGATACATTGATAACACGTAGTTTTATGAGATTGCAAGACAAAAATACCTACACCTACTAAACAGATTTACCAACATTTGATTGATAAGTATATCTTAATACAAAAACATTGTCTTATGTAAAATAAAATCTTAAAATGATTATAAAGTTGTTTTAAAAACTAGGATTGCTGATGAATAATCACTCACTATTAAAAAGTCTTCCTAAAACAGTTTGTTTGTTTTTGTGTTTGAATTCCGTGCAAAGCTACACGAAGGCTAATTTAGCAGTGTAAGACTAGAGGGAAAGCAACTAGTTATCACCACCCACCATCAACTCTTGGGCCACTCTTTTACCAACGAATAGTGGGATTGACCGTCACATTATAATGCCCCCACGGCTAAAAGGGCGAGCATGTTTGATGTGACGGGGATTCGAACCAGCGACCCTCAGATTGCGAGTCGGGCTTCAGTTTTCTACTGTTGCTATAACACAATATAATAAGCAGTTTTCTACTGTTGCTATAACACAACATAATAAGCAGTTTTCTACTGTTGCTATAACACAACATAATAAGCAGTTTTCTACTGTTACTATAACACAACATAATATACAGTTTTCTACTGTTGCTATAGCACAACATAATATACAGTTTTCTACTGCTGCTATAGCACAACATAATAAGCAGTTTTCTACTGTTACTATAACACAACATAATATACAGTTTTCTACTGTTGCTATAACACAACATAATATACAGTTTTCTACTGTTGCTATAACACAACATAATATACAGTTTTCTACTGTCGCTATAGCACAACATCATATGCAGTTCTCTACTGTTGCTAACACAACATAATATACAGTTTTCTACTGTTACTATAACACAAAATAATATACAGTTTTCTACTGTTGCTATAACACAACATAATATACAGTTTTCTTAAATTTTAGTGACATGGATTTGAACGAACTGATCATGCGTATTTTAGACCTAAGTAAGTCGAGAACACCCAAAGAAATTGTATTTAGCCTAATGTTAATTTTTTTAAGGAAATTACACGCAGGTTAAGTGTTGTTTGTGTGAAATACTTTGTAAATAAAAATAATAATAATAAAGTTGAAACGGAAGCCAGACGTTACGTGATGACAACGACATTGTGCCATCGTGTACCATACTCGTTGTATTGGTAGAAGCTATGTTACTTTGCCTAAATATAAAATATATAAACCATCCTTCAGACTGATCAATACGCTTTTGAAATACTCCCACAGTTTGCAAAGATAACCTTAACGTATGTGTTTGTGTGTTTTTTTTTAATAGGTCAAATATCGCCTTGAAAGAAGTATACCAATAACAGAATGTATCATGTCTCCATAAATATGAACTTTAAATTCAAAGCCTCAGTTAATTCGGTACATATACAGGTGACTATATATATATATATATATATA
>NW_013670754.1:42605-51723 GCF_000517525.1 Limulus polyphemus | reverse complement strand
AACGATCCCTCACTTTCAGCCCTTTCTTCACATTCTAAGATTCTGTGCTCTTTGAACTTTGGTGACAGAGGATCAAGTTTGCAGTGCATGTTTTTCACATCATTTTGAGCAAGAAAACCTAAAGTTAAATGTTCTTCGGAATGTTCACGCATGTAGCGTTCCATAGCAGCAAAGTCCCATCCTTTCTCCCGATCACCTGTATCTTCCACCAGAACCCCCTGAAATTAAATATATATATATTATAATTAAAATCATGACAAGAAAATATAAAAGTATAATCTCTCCGCTTTAACATTTTGATGTCATTGTAGAAATGTCTGCCCGATATTACAAGTGGAGTTAAATATGGTCAAAGTACAGCATCTTGTACCTTTATGAGATATTGCTTTCATTCTTCTAGGACCACAGATTTGGTACACCATGAAGAACAAGGTTTATTTTTGTTACATATTTACACGTGCTATTTTAGGTATATATATATATACAACTTACAAGTTTCTTCATTCAACTCTTGAACTGTTTCTTTTATGCGAAACATAAAGCTTGCCTTTCTGTATAAAAATCTGGTTAACGAATGCATGAGGTTTTCACCTGTATTATCCACATTACAATTTGGCCCGGAATGGCCAGGTGGTTAGGGCGCTCGACTCGCAATCTGCGGGTCGTGGGTTCGAATCCCCGTCACACCAAATATGCTCGCCCCTTTCAGCTGTAGGGGTATTATAATGTGACGGTCAATCCCACTATTCGTTGGTAAAAGAGTGGATCAAGAGTTGGTGGTGATGACTAGCTGCCTTCCCTCTAGTCTTATACTGCTAAATTAGGGACGGCTAGCGCAGATATCCCTCGTGTAGCTTTGCGCGAAATTCATGACAAACAAACAAACATTACAATTTTCGGAGGGTCCAATAGTTAGCTTGCCAGACTGTGAATCCAAAGTTACATGGTTCGCACCCCCATTACCTCAACAATAACAACAAAAAATAGATAAATACAAAATCGCGCTACGTACTTTAGGGATGTGGGTAAGTTATAAGAGTGAAGGTGAAATTCCGCTATTAAGTAAGTAATGTTGACTAGTTATCTTCCATCTAGTCCATAGCGGGTCTCCCTCACGTAGCTTCACGCGAAATTCAACAAACATCAACAATTTTCGGACGACTTTTACCAAAATGCATTCACTGGTATTTGCATTTTTCTATTTTGTAAATGTTGAATTTTTATAATCTGTTTATTAAATGAAATTTTAGAATATGTTCTTGTATAATCGCCAGATAATTGTACACACCAAGGGAGATCGCTGAATGTAATTCATAATGTACTGACTGAAAATAAGGATAGTGACAGCTTTTGTTTAATTAGGTTTAAACTTCAAGATGCTGTTGTTCTTTTATTAGCGCAAAGCTACAAATCGGGTTATCTGTACTCTGTTCACTATGTGGAATCGAACCCCGGATCTTAGGGTTGTAAGCCCCTAAACGTACTGCTGCCCGCCCCACATCATTATTCGTTATAATATGTAATTATATCTGATTGTTTTTGTTTATGTTTGTTTGGATTTATTCATTGCTTAATCTTAAATTCCATACAATCACACACGCACACCATTGCGCATGCACTTTACAGACAGCCAGATCAGCCGTTTGCCAAATGATAAAATATATATATGCGAAAAGTCTAAATTCTGTAACACCCATCTTTGTCAACAAATGTAACATTCTCATACAAAAGTGAAACGTAAATCGATCGCTGAAAAACACGAGACGTGAACACAAACACATTTGGTCTAGAAGTAAGCGTACGAGTGACAGTGCCTTCAGTTCCACAGTAGCAATCATGAACCTCATGTATACAGCTAAGTATGCAAAACACCAGTCTGTCTAGACACAAAATATTCGAGACATTAACATTTAAATGTTGGTAAATAGCACGTCAAGTTAACTTTATATGAATGGACATTTGACAGACAGAAACCGGTAGTTATTTTAATAGTAAGATGGAGAGTAAAACAAAGAAGCAAATAAAAGAGGATAAATTGACGAAAACTTTAAACATAAAGATAAAGAGATGAACAAGTACACACGTCATTCTGAAAACTTGACGTGAAAACAGCCAACCAAACAGACCGTTAAAATATAAGAATAGATTAATAGCCAATCAGAAAGATGGATACATAAATAGTTCGGTAGAAAATCTAACAGGTAACCGAATCGATAGTTAACCAAATAATCAAGTTTATAAAAAGTCTAATGAACATGAAAACAATCACCCTGAAAGATAACTTGATTAAAGATACAATTAGTTATTTACAGAACATTTTATTATACCCCTCTAGTACAGGCACATTTGTAGAACACTTCATTTATTTACATCAAGCAGAAACAGAATGGTTCGGTGATTACCTTGGGTAATATAAATTCAGACTTATAGTCATGTATATAGCATGGTTATTCTGTAAGACAGTGCATGGGAGGGAGCAAGGATTCTTCGTTTTAAAGGAGGCATGACAAGGAATTCCCGTCTAGAAAGGGATCATTATCTGTTTGTTTGTTTTTACAGATTGTGGTAATAATCTGTAACAATTATTACTCAAAAGAGAATATGTCAGCCATTATAAAAATTGTAGCTATCACCTAATGGTGACTAACTGAGCAAAAAGACAACTGAAAAGGCTTAAATAGATGAAAATACGTTAGACTGTATCCTATTTGTCCGAATCCTTCAAGTGATCATAAATAAACGTTTCAGTAGATAGAGCGGATACTGCGTGTGATTGGGTTTGATGAGTTGCCCTTCATTTTATTCTGAACGTACCATAGAGTAAAAATACGGAAAACAAAATTAGACATTTAGAACTGTTTGAACTGTTCTGTATAACCTGGTATAAGTGGTGTGGAGCATTTTCATGGCAGGTTGGATAGTTTGATTCATTTAGAAGGACGAACAACATCCAAAATTATAATGCTCTTAATACCCGGGTCTGGCACGGACCGATGGTTAAAGTGTTCGACTCTGAGGTTGAATCCCCTTCACCGAACATGATCTCATGATGTTGACTAGCTGTTTTCCCTCTAGTCTTTCAATGCTAAATTAGGGACGGCTATCGCAGATATCCATCGTGTGACTTTACGCAAAATTCCAAACAAACCTTTATGTGGGAGAAAAAAAATGAAACTTGAATATCTGTTGAAACAATAAGTATATATTTACTCTTGACAGTTTTGGAAGTTATACAACTACATGATAACTTGAGTTCTAAAGGAACTTATTGTCAGTTTATATCAGGTTCATTAGTTACACGAGTGCTATAAAACATCAGACGCAGGAAAAATCCAATAAACGATGATGAGTGAATGTACCAGTTCTTTGTTATTTTTTGTCATGTTTATACAGTCATTTCTCTAATTCTTACAGGACTTAACGTAAAAGATTTCTCTACAAAAACAGTATAGACTTCACTTCGTAAGTTGATACGGAATATCGAAAATATATCGTATTTGATTGTAATTCAGTTGCTGTGAAGTATGATCAGGAAATAGTTCACGTCGGCAGAGAGTTACGCTCGTAATGTTAAAGATTATCAATGGAATTTAGATCCAGTGATTGTGTAGGCCAAGGAAGATGACTGCTGTCACTGTAATGTCTTTTTAACCAATTGCTTTTGGCAATCCTGGCTCTATTCGATATGGAAGTCACCATCAAGAAAGAAACCAGTTACATGCAGATGATAACTGTCAACATTCATGAAATATTTATTCGTTTTCTACCACACACACACACACACGCACACAAGAGGAGTTGATTTCATCTTGTTTAGACAAGCGTTTTATAAGCTATTTATATTTATCAGTGTTGTTTACAATTTATTTTGGTGATACAAGCTATTCATTGAATGTTGAACCGGTAATATGTACTGAAACAAAGAAAATAAGAACCAAAATTGATGGTTAAACTTTATTTAAACCCTTCATCATTGAATAGGACTCCAGTGGTTCCTACTGGCTGATTTCAACATATTTGTTTCCAGGGAATATGTTTGAAATTATGAATGGTAGAATAAAGTGTAAGAGAAGACCTAGAGATAAACAGTATTTTTCTCAGAAGTCTAGCCATGTGAACTATCGTAACTAAACAGATGTAGCTCTGTCATATCATTGAACACGCCAGGTTTGTTTCCAGGATTCTAGTGACCTAAATGCTAACTTCCAGCAACATATTGTAGACAAAGAACAAACACGTCTATTCACAGTTAAATAAGTGTGTGTAAATATATATTTACATATATATAGATAGACACTCATAAATATACAATTAAAACTAAACCAACACGTCAAGAAACATTGGGAATGTTGATTACTATGAATTATACTTGTCCTACACATTTAAACTAAATGTAATTAAAAACGCACAGAAGGGTAGTATATCACTAATTCTGGTTCTTTCCTGTCTAAATGAAACATCGTCACTCAGTTTTAACGTCCTTTATTCCAACAAATGGCACTACAACGTAGAATACATACTTGGTGAATATTCCGAGGTATAACAGCCTTTGAACATCCCAGTTTAGGAAAGCGTCTTTCCTTTAAAAACTAAATCCCTGTCATGAGTTTTTGTTGTTGTCGACAGCAATCGAAACGTCGGACTGTTTTTTTTTGTTTTTAGCTGGTTTGTGTGTTTATTTTTTGTTCAAATGTTTCTGCATCAGTAGTTTTACTGTACACTCAATGCATCAGAGGAAGAGCGATATAAGGGCACATCTTGAAAGTTAGTCCAGTAAAAATTTCGTTTAACCTTCAACTAATTTCTTGAACTGTGAAGTAATAAATAAAACTATACTGAATAACATACCGAATGTCTAGGAGAACCTAAGAGGAGAACCCTGTTTTACCTTTCTTCAAACTTTGTCTTTTAATCTAGCGTTACTGGGTTTCCATATATAGAATTATCATCATATTGTTGACAAAATAGATTTGGAAGTAAGCCCCAGTGTCTATCAACTTGAAGTAAATGTTATTTAAAATAATTTTACTACATAATTTTCCAAAAAATATAATCTAAAAATCAAAGCATGTATTATGCACGGTGATATGTTAAGCTCTCTAAACTAGTGTCTAAAACCATCCAATTGATCAAAGTTTTGAAATTTACATATTTATTGATTTGAAATATCTGCATACAAAAATAAAATTTATCATTAATATTACAAGTGTGAACGCACGTACGCAGGAGGGGGGTTCGGCTGAGCACTCATTTATTGTGGTGTAAAAAAATTATATTTATATAGTTATAACGCAGCTGCTTATGGTGTTTAACGTTTTCTATATGGTGTACATTTTTTGAAGAAGCATTAGCATTGTTCGGCTTGAAATAGTCGCATTCAATGGCTTCTGTTGACGCTTTCTACCCCGAAGCCGTATTGTTACTGTCACGTTTTGCGGGCCGGATTCTTTACAGTATGTATCTGTGACTTGTTGGCGATAAATTTCACCAATATAGAAACAGAAACGCAGTCCGATTGTTTTAAAATAATATATTATAATAAATCAAACGTATATACGAGTGTTCGTTACACTATTGGTTATCACAGTCGTATCCAGAGCTTTAAATAATTGTTTCCTTTTCGTAAAAGTCCTTACAGGCTGGTTCAATTACTTTAGAAAACAACTGAAAAAACGAATTATTCTTTTCTGCTCTGTTATTACAATACAATCTGTGATAATTTTACTTTAAAAATCGCCTCTCTACGCTCTTTATCGCTAAGCTCATAATCACGCAGTCTAGATCTAACTAATAATCTTTCGACACGTATTTATACCTCGACAGAAACCCAGAACATTTCACGTAATACTAGATATTCTGATGAAATAATACTCAATTAAAAGAAAAATTCAGAAAGTTTTAGAAACATGACGCAACAATATAACAATCGGTAGCTCGTAGCAACTGAACGTACACGCTACACAATTACGTAAACAAACTTGCCATAAACTGGCTTCTATGAATCTAATAAAAAAAACACCTTAGGTGTGAAAAGAAGGTGCGTCCAAAATAAAGGAGTGAGCATGTGATTTAAAGGAATGAAAAGAAAATTGGTGACCAAAGTAGTAGCTATACTTATAGCGGTGATAAGAATTTTACAGCAAATATTCATTCATTAGTTAGGTAGGCCGCGTGTTTTGTTTTACCCAACAATCAGATTCTTTAAAATATATGGTGGTAGCTTTTCCTCTCTAAAACAGTGTCAATAGCTTCCTTTATAGTAATGCCATGGAAACTAGATTAACCGTTTCTTGTCATTGGTAAAGCCGTATCAAACATCATTATTTATGCTAATTGCTTAAGCTAATATCACGTGACGCTAAACGCTCTTTAATTAGGAGAATTTAACAGAATTTAGCAAATTTGTGCTAAAAAGTTGGCAATGAATAATAACCGTTTATCCTTAAGATTCTTTTGAAAACTTGAGCTAGAAACTGCTAATCAAGTTTGCTTGGCCTAATCAATACTTATGTATATGCACGACCTTTCATCCTATAGTTTTGCTACGCTAAATCAGCCGTATTTAATCCGAATGACAAAAAACTAAAAATGGTCCACCTTTACTCTTAGGTGAAGCTGTAGTAAAATTTTAGACCGATAGCTCACGTGACCTTTTTTTGCATAAGCGTGCGCAAAAAGTTTGGTGAAAATTGAGTGTTTTTTGTTGAACAACTTAGCACACGTGACTTATATTTAGACCAGATTTGGCACCTGATTGTAGGTTGTAAAGATCTATCAGTTTGTGAAATTTGAAAAAAAAATCCATGAAAGTTAAGTACGCTTTTATATCAAATAAATGTTCCATACTTTGGGTGAGGAAAAAACAAAATAGGAAACAATTCAATCAAAATTGGAGATTTGATATCTCGTGTATTTCGTAATAGACTGCCTTGAAATTTAGTATGTGAAGTAAGGGTCTAGTAAAGCACATCCAATGAAAACATGTGAAAGTTTGGATTACCACAGTCCGAGCTACAGAAAGTAGAGCCCCCAGTGGCACAGCGGTAAGTGTGCAGACTTACAACGCTAAAAATCGGGTTTCGATACACGTGGTGGGCAGAGCACAGATAGCCCTTGAAAATATGTGATAGTTTGGATTACCACAGTCCAAGCTACAGAAAGTAGAGCTACCAGTGGCACAGCGGTATGTCTGCGGACTTACAACGCTAAAAACCGGGTTTCAATACCCGCGGTGAGCAAAGCACGGATAGCCCTTGAAAACATGTGCTAGTTTGGATTACCACAGTCCAAGCTACAGAAAGTGTAAAATTGCTAAGCTTTGGATTACCACAGTCCGAGCTACAGAAAGTGTAAAATTGCTAAGCTTTGGAATACCACAGTCCAAACTACAGAAAGTGTAAAATTGCTAAGCTTTGGATTACCACAGTCCAAGCTACAGAAAGTGTAAAATTGCTAAGCTTTGGATTACCACAGTCCGAGCTACAGAAAGTGTAAAATTGCTAAGCTTTGGATTACCACAGTCCAAACTACAGAAAGTGTAAAGTTGCTAAGCTTTGGATTACCACAGTCCGAGCTACAGAAAGTGTAAAATTGCTAAGCTTTGGATTACCACAGTCCGAGTTACAGAAAGTGTAAAGCTGCTAAGCTATCACTCGTGTTAATAACATACAGTGTGTCCTGCAGGATGTTTTGGCCGCACGACACACTAAAGTGTATCTTGATTATCCAAATCATAACGCTCGCATTAAACTTGAACTGAAACCGTTGAGTATATCTAACATATACACGTGGTTTACAGCACAAGCAAGCTTCGTCATGTCACGGAAATAGAACCATGAGGTGATTGTGGGTTTCAGATCTGATGATCAAGTGTCTTCTCACAATATGGAACATTAACCAATATGTCTCCGATTCGTAGATGACAACTGTGAAATTAAGGAAGAATTCATTGGCTTTGTTCAGCTACAGAGGGTCAGAGCAACAGATATTGTATGCACAATTACAAAATATTGACTGGTGTTTGATTATCTCTAAATGAACTGCGTGGTCAAGGATATGATGGAGCATCCATCATGGCTAGTGAAAGATCTGGTGTCCAACAACAAATTCGAGACATGCATAACAAGACCTTGTACAATCATTGTGCAGGTCACTCACTTAATCTTGCTATTATAAATTTGTATTCAGTTCCACCAATAAGAAATTGTATCGATCAATTTAAAAGAATAACTATTTGGATTAAATCTTCATCTAAATGTAAGGAACTATTAAAGGCAATATGTCAAAAGAGCATCCAGCATGGAGTAGTTTCATTACGTTTTCCACTACTCAATGTGTGCATTACACGCTGGGCCGAAATGATGATATTGAAATGTTTAATGAAACTTGGGCTGCTGAGATAAGAAAAATACCATGGCTTCTCTAAAAACATTGGAATCCTTTAAATTCATTTTTTGTTCAACAGCTTTACAATTGCTTTTACTATCTGAAAGAAGCTTCTGTAAATTTGCAATGTCCAAGCTATGACATTATTCCTGATGTTCCCTATAGAACAATGCTGTAAAAAACTGACTTCACTAAGAGTGAACATAGATGATTATTCACATCATATCTTCAAGCACAGCAGTAATGGTGAAAACAAATCTATTATTAATGTTTGCATGCCACGAGTTAGTCAACGACAAGCTCAATATGCAAATGCAGAATTTAGTTCCGTGGAGGATTACTTTAAGAAAACAGTAACCATTCCTTTTCTTGATCACATTATCAGTAATCTTTCCTCCAGATTTGATGCACATGTAAAGCAAGCAGCACCAGTTCAGAAACTTATGTCATCAGAACTCACAAAAGAGTTTTCTCTCACTGATATCAGACAGGCTATAGTTTTTTACAGGGAAGATTTGCCAAATCCTCATGTTTTTGATAAAGAACTTTATCGATGGAAGACAAGACAGGCCCCAGATACTGTCTGTCTGCTTAAAAGCGTGCTTCAGTGTACCAAATATCTTTATGTTACTGAAACTCATTGCCATTAAGTTCATGTTCATATGAACGTTCGGCATCTGCTCTCCGCCGGTTGAATAATTACCTGAGTTGTACACAAACCGAAGAAAGGCTG
>NW_013670754.1:39159-41628 GCF_000517525.1 Limulus polyphemus | reverse complement strand
TTAATAAATACTCTATATATATAGATAGTACAGTACTTTATTGTAATAAAACATATATATTTATGTTAATTAACTCTAGTTCCCCATGCAGTGTTACAACAGGATGATGATTTGTTGACTTTTCATTGGATGTTTGTGGATTTTATGTGAACAGCCATGCAATTGTTTAAACTTTATTTCATGCAAAATGGCTTCCAGATTTAATTTCATAGCACCTATTGTTTACACGTTTTCTAGATGGACATGCCACAGTAGCATAAGGATGCTTTGAATGCTGATTGTGCTTCGCACAATATACAAATTAGAACCCTCCTTTCGAACATTCTGCATACGAGCCTGGTGTGGCTGGGTGCTGCTTGGGAGAACATACACGGAATACGGTTTTGCTAGTATCCAACTTTTTTTACAAATGTTTTTGATCTCTGAAAAAATAACATATTTTCCGAATCTATGGAAGTTTTCTAGCATTTGTTACTAATTTAAGGCTTTACTTTGTTTCCACAGTCTATAATAATCACAAAGAATAGTCTATATGAAGTAACTTATAATAACCATAATAATTATTTAGACTAGATGCACTTCCGCAGGGTCCCCGAAAGTGTTCAGTTTCAAGAGTAACAAATATTTTTATTTCTTGCTTTCGAAGTTCATATGTCATGCTGTGTTGTAGCCTACAGAGTGCATAATTATTCTCGTGACTTATGGCATGCGCACGTTTTAGTGACGTCACGACAGTACAAACTGCAACGTTAATCGTCCCTTATGTAATGCCATTTTAGTGTCTACTGACTGACTGCCAGACAACACACTACTGTATAGTGGTGCGAGTGGTTTAAACAAGTGACCCCCTTATAAATGCTTGGATATAAATTCACAGTATTGATTAGCTTGTATATATATTTCTATTTATGCACTACGTGATTAAATGATTTGCATTTTATGTGTGTGATCTTACCAGTATTTTCTTTAGGTTAGATTTCACGATAATTAAATCAATATTGATTAAAAATTAAAACTGTTTCCTTGCTAATTCTTCTCAGCTATTGTTTCAGATTTCAGAGGAAATCTGTATAATTTGCAAGAAATGTTTTGGAGCATAACGCTGTTGTAGGATGCAAGACTTCAGAGTCTGTAAATACAGCAGTGGAGAAAGAAAGTCATTGTCAATGCAGAACAAGAACATTTAGTGACTAATGAACGTCGAAAAATATACACAAATCCTCATACGTTTACTGCAGACAAAATAAAGACTTTAGCTTAAGTAACCTCGCAAGAATTTCAAACAGGAGTTTAAGAACAGTTGGAACATCTTTGAATTTCACAAAACAATATTAGTTCTGTGGCCAGACAACAAATTACCGACATAAACAAGTTTGTGAACGATTAATTTGTGTTTTAACTGAAAATAATTTTCAGGACTATCTTACAAAATATGTAATGAGCGAAATGATAATGTGGCGTTGATTCTAAAATCTCGAATTGAGTAGGACTATGGATTCTGTTTACCATACATAACGTTTGCAGCACGAACTTCATATCTGGGAAACAGATACCGAAATCTTTACCCATTGTTGAACTGCCTCAGTAATTCCTGTATTAGGAATATTAGTATTTTGCTTAAAGAGCATTTTTGTACTATTGAAAAAATTGAAAATTTTGAGACAAAGTGGTCTATAACCATATAAATACGTAGGTTCAAGAAGTCTTGATAGAAATGAATAAAAAAAAACCTATAACCCGAATGGTGGTGTAATCGAATGAGTGATATATATATAAAGGGTGTTTAGTGACGTCATCCGGTTTTCCAGGAGATGTTTAGTCTATTTCTCTATGTAAGACGCTCATTTCCGGTACAGTGTAGCGGATGGCGAAAGTGTATGTGATTGTTTGTTTTTGAATTTCACACAAAGCTACACGAAGGCTATCTGCGCTAGCCGTCCCTAATTTAGCAGTGTAAGACTAGAAGGAAGGCAGCTAGTCATCACCACCCACCGCCAACTGTTGGGCTAATCTTTTACCAACGAATAGTGGGATTGACCGTCACTTTATAACGCCCCCACGGCTGAAAGGGCGAGCATGTTTGGTGTGACGGGGATTCGAACCCGCGACCCTCAGACTGCGAGTCGAGTGCCGTAACCACCTGGCCATGCCGGGCCAAGTGTATGTGAAAAGGTGTTAGGGATATTTGACTTTAGAAATAGATAAATATGTGTATATTTCAAACTAAACTTAAGTTTTTAAGATTAACCTTAAGTGTTTAAGTAAAATAACAGTGACACCTGGAGACTGATAGAAAAATATATGTTATGCTAATCAATTTATAAAAACAGGTATGGAAAATGATCTCAGATAATTAGTAAGTTTTAGGAAATTACATAAAAGAAAATAAGGAAAGAACAAAAATCATTTTTCTGACAGGGATGAAACCAATGAACGGAGATCACTGATTCCAGGAGCTAGATTAATTTT
>NW_013670754.1:35979-38861 GCF_000517525.1 Limulus polyphemus | reverse complement strand
ATTTCAATGCCGATGAGAGTAACACTGTTAATGGAATGACCAGGTTGGTTAAAGTGTTGAGCAACAGAGAGATATTTTTCGGTGTTGATAGAAGATTTATGGTTGTTGAAACATTCCCTAAGAGTTGTTTGTGTATGTCCTCCATATTGGTAATTGCATTTTTACACTGTATACGATAAATGGTGTTTTTTGTTTCACAAGTGATTTCTTTGGATGTTTTAAAGTTTCTTTGATTGTGCTTGTCAGAAAAAGAGTCAGTGGTTTTTATGAACTTGCAGGTTTGACAACGGGCTTTATTACATGGACAACATCCATTTCTGGGTGGGGTGTAATTCCCTTTTGTGTGAATAAGAATATCTGCTTTTTCAGAAGGAGATAACGGGAACTTCAGGAAATATCTGTTTAAGTCGATCGTTCAGTTGTAGAAGATGAAAACGTTTTTTTCAGAATTCGTGAAACGTTTCTGATAGGTAATAATAATAGGATATAATAATAATATAATAATAATAAATACACTATCATATCAAACGTGATGACGAAATATGCAAAAAGTCTGACCTATAAAGGTGATTAGCGGTTCGATCGGAAATCATTTCGAACTTCTATGCCGAACGACGAGTACACGGAGAGAGCTAACAGAGTTTCAGAGGGGAGGGATAGTTGGATGCCATTTGGGTAAAATGTCTGTACGTTCTATGTGCAACAATTAAACATTTCCAGGTCAACAATTGGCAACGTGCTGAAGAAATAGAAGTCCACAGGTGAGAATAAGCTCAAGAAACGATCAGGTAGGCGTAAAATACTGACTGACAAAAGCCGACGCGCCTTGAGAAAGTTAGTTACCTCATCTCGCCATCAAACCCAAGAGAATCTGTGTTTGGAGATGCGAACAGCCACAGACAATCCTATAAGTGTTTCCAAGACAGGTTGAGAGCTGCATGCCATGAATTTTCATGGAAGAGCTGCAGCCCACAAGCCGTTGATAACAAAAACAAATGCACACCTTCGATTGACATGATGCAAGGCACACCAAACCTGGACCGTGGATCAATGGAAATCGGCCCTGTGGAGCGACGAGTCATGCTACATGCTCTTCCAATCTGATGGATTGTTTGGGTATGGAGGATGCCTGGAGAACGCTTATTACCTACATTGATGTCCTGAACAATTCTGTGTGTTCTACATTTTAGCAATTTTATGGTACCAGCCCTTACACCTTCTAACATGATAACGCTCCATGTCACAAAGTAAGGATTGTGAACGCTTGGTTTGAAGAGGGCCAGCACAGAACCCCGACCTCAACCCAACAGAACATCATTGGGATGAACTGGAACGCAGAATTAGGGTAAGGCCAAGACGGCCTTCTTCGGTAATGGAGCTTACTAATGCTTTAAAGGAGGAGTGGATCACAATACCACCAACTTTCTACCAGAAATTAGTAGACAGTCTTCCATGATGCATTGAAGCAGTCATTAAGGCCAAAGGCGGGTCAACACGGTATTAATTTCTTGGAATAAAGACACGTTTTATTCATAACTACCCGTGTCCCATGACGTTTGGTAGGATAGTGTACTGAGAGATATCTATTCATAACACTGATTAAGGATTAAAGATGTCCACTTATGTAATGATATATTTCAGTCTATCCTACAGATGTGAAACATTTTTTTTAATTGTTTTGTTATTCTAGTGTTTTTTGCACTTGTTGTTGTTGTTGCTCGTGCTGTTGAAATTTTTCCGCTGTTGTTAATTTTGTTATTTTTTTATATTTCATTATTGATTATTATTATTTTAAAATCATTTGCAGTATTATAACACATTTCAATGTATGTGATGTGAAGGGAAATACTTTTTGAATTTTCGAAGTTGAAATTAAAGCATGTTTACTTGTTTAAGTAAATTATCAGTATCAGGTCTAGTTGAGAACTGAAAATGATAAACCATTACTCAACGTAGTTTTTGTTGACATACAAATGACTTCTTACATTTATGCAATGTATAACTGTAAGTAATTTTGCTATAAAAACGAGAACTGAGAAATTTAGTATTGCTACAGTGTAATATGTAATGTTCCCTTTGCCTTGAAAACTGGAATCTCTAAAGTGATGGAATTAATCACAAGAGTAGAATATCTAAAATACATATTGTAACGTGATAAATAGCATATCCAAATAATCGGTATCAATCAGGAAGTTAGTGTTTATATTACAAATTACAAATCGGTTGATTAAAGTTTGTTTGTTTTCGGATATATACGCAGGGCTACTCCAGGGCAATCTGTGCTAGCCTTATCTAATTTTGAACTTAGAGAAGGTAGCTGGTCAACAGCACCAACCGTCAATTCGTGGGCTATTTGTTTCTGACCGAATAGTGGGATTGACCGTCACCCTAATAACTCACTTATGGTCCTAACGTGCGGAGTGCTTTTTGGAGGGAGGGGTAAAAATAGGTGAAATATTTATCCGCAGGCTGTACTGCCAATGGTGACTACAGAGAAGGTTTAAAACATAAAGAATGGCAAATAACTTACAACGCCATATTAAGTTTGACAATAAAGAAAATATAAAAAAGACCCACAAAGTGTAACTGATATTGAAACTAAAATCCCGGAGTACGAATCCATAATGATGTTTACACCACAAAAAATACACGATACTAAAGAGATAATAATATAAACGTGAGTCTTCAATCTATAGGTCGTAATAAATAGACTTGTGGTATGCACGTATGTATACACTGAGTGGTCACAAGTAAATAGACACCTAATTTTTCGTCATTTCACTGATTTATGCTAACTAATTTGTGTTCACAGAGCAATATATAAATGAAAATGGTCCGCACACTAATTATCTTGTGCTACAACATGCCTAGAACCCAAGGTT
>NW_013670754.1:32464-34979 GCF_000517525.1 Limulus polyphemus | reverse complement strand
GACCACGCTGTGTATATATATATATATATTTCATATCCACAAATTTTAAAATTATGATATATTATGATTTGGAATATTTTTAATTCTGTTGAGGTCATGTGTTGAATTTACCTTTCACCTTTTGATAGCTTAACCAGTCAAGGATGTTATCTACCGTTTCATGCTATAGTTGCATGTGTATAGGGAATACCTTTTCCATGGGACTATCACATAGAGCAAAGATATTTCCGAATTCTGGTGTCTGTTTTTTACAAACACAGAGAATGAGTATTAAGAAGGACTTTTAATCTTTGATTTGAGAGAGCCAAAACTCGCTCGCGCAATCCGGCCATCGTGTATCTATCCACTAATACCTGGGAAATGTTTGCTGCCTCATACCAAAAACGGTTATAAGTTACTCATCGTGTCATCATATAGTCTGCTTACATAGAACTATTCATTTCCATATTGACTCCAACGCTGTTTCGTTGTCTCTTTCATCTCATGTGTAACAATTCGCTACACCTTAGGCCCACGAACATCAAACGTTTTTTCTTTTCTTTTTGAGAGGTCGAGTGATCGTTTGCTGGGTTAATCTTTGAACTGCCACAGCCAGAGCCTTTTTGAGCACATGAAATAAAAAAAAGAGTTAAAACTCATTAATATACGGGTATCCCAAAGAGAGCAAGTGTATCCTTTAAATATGGTGGTCAGAGCTTTCAAAATGCAGTAGGTATTGAAGAAAATAGGATCTTAAAGGTACAGACGACAACAAATAAGCTGGAGTTTCAAAGGTTATGTTATAATTTTATTTGTTTGTTGCTAATCGCAAGGCTACATAATGAGCTACCTGTGCCGTGTCCATCGAAGGGGTTGAATGTTAGCACTAGTAATTAACAAAAGAGACTAGAACACTCAAACTGCAGGTATAATAATGAAGCTAAAGAATTTTCAAACTGCACGTGGAAACGAAAAAAAAACTGGGTAAATCAAATTAAGATAAAAAAATATAGAAACTAGAATTACCAAACCAACATAATCGATGTTCTTTTGATTTTATTAAATAATTGTTTTAACTTATTTAACTTTAAGTTTAATTGAAGAGAACTGTAATAAGATTTTATAGTGAGTACTGGAATTGAATCTTACCAGCCCAATTTTATTTATAATAGAGTCACTAGATGGCGACTTATCTGCATACCTAGAACAAGAACCGCAGCGATCAAACAGTCGGTAATATTTGTTTACATATATGCTATATTCTCATTGCTCAATGTAGACTCAATATTCATGATTTATAATTTGAATAATACCTAAGTAAGGGTTACTCAACAATATGTGTTTCCACCATATTTTCATTGTTCAGGATAATGAGGTCAAGTGTCAAATACTACTTCCAAAATCACAATGTTACTGGAAGATGTTAGGAAAGACAGGTGGTAATCTGGGTACCTGTAATTTTCCTTTTTCTATACATCTTATTTTGACGGTCATGCGTTTTTCCTCAACTTGTGCTAAAACAATTCTCACGGAAGACTTTACTTACTAATGTTTTTCTCATATGAAAAGCTTTCAGTTGGTGACCATTTTTGAGAAAGACAATTATGGTAACTACTACAAGTAGAAACAAGCTAGTTATTATATTTTAAACGTTTACAGTGTTCTTAAAAAAATAGTCAACTAACTACACATAAACATTTAAAGGTAGGTTTTTAGTCAAGTAATTCATTTTTATTGAGATGTTACAGAGAGTTTGCCTATACCGCCATCTAGTGATAACAAATGAAAGTATATATAACGTATTTAGTAAAATTTTAAATTGAACCAATAATTAAGCTCATTTAAATATTTGTCAAAAGATTAAGCTAAGTGCAACAAGGAAATGAAAACAATTCCAGCATTATTTAAAGAAGGTAGTACATGATGTATCTTTCTTTCTAAGTGAAACATTAGAGAAATTTATAAACGCTTAATCATTCTACCATCACCAAAATAAAAAATACGCAAATAGCATATTCAAATACTGTTCTTTTTTCTTTGTTTTTTTTAGTGTGAAATACATAACGTATGCGTTTCACTGGTATCACACAATATTTTCAAGTATAAACTTTCTCGTATGGAATTTTCGACATGTTTTGAACATGTTTTTTTTTTTTAAATGTTCAAAAATCTGTTTATTTGTTTGATTGCATGTGTATGTGTTAACTACAAAATTCGTTGACTCCTCATGTCTCATTTTGTCTTACAACCATTGCTGTCTTTCATTATATTGCAATGAGCAAACGCTTGGCAGAGCCATCTCTAGCAATGTTATATACAGTAATATAGCTCAAATACTGTGCAATAACCCCTGTAATGTATGGGATTAAAATGCTTAAAGTTTAATATTTCACCTGGAAATGTGATATCGACTCATACATATGCATATTAGACATAACTTACAACGTATAAGAATATATTTGTCGTTACCAATCAACTTTAAACATATTTGGGCCCGGCATGGCCAGGTGGTTAGGACGCTCGACTCGCAATCTGC
>NW_013670754.1:22867-32041 GCF_000517525.1 Limulus polyphemus | reverse complement strand
AAACAATTAAACATATTTACACTTGTTGTAAACAGAGCATGAAAGTAAATTACTTTTATCGTTAAGTTAAATTATTTTTTTTTACTAGATGTATCGTCAGAATTGACAAGCTGAAGGCGCGTGAATCTAACCAACTTATCCCCTCTCCCCCAGCACTCCCGACACAATATCTGTAATAACATTTTACATTACTGTAGATATCATAGTTGCTACCATCCAATTCATATTAAATATTCTATTTTATATATAGAGAGAGAAACTAGAACAAGATAACATTTGATACCCTATATCAGCGTTTCCCAACCTTTTCGATACCAGGTACAGCTCGCTGCCTCCCTAAACTGTCGTTGAACCACTAAAATGAAAGCGTAACAAAAAAAATCACGAATATTCTGCCAGTTTTTTATTTGTTTTGTTTTTTGTGTGTGCGTGAAATCTCACGGACCTGCGACGTACCGGCATCGGTCTACAGACTGATGGATAAGAAACATTGCTCTACACCAACGGACCTGCGACGGACCGGCATCGGTCTACAGACTGATGGATAAGAAACATTGCCCTACACCAACGGACCTGCGACGGACCGGCATCGGTCTACAGACTGATGGATAAGAAACATTGCCCTACACCAACGGACCTGCGACGGACCGGCATCGGTCTACAGACTGATGGATAAGAAACATTGCCCTACGCCAACGGACTTGCGACGTACCGGCATCGGTCTACAGCCTGATGGATAAGAAACATTGCCCTACACCATATAAATATATAACCCTGATCGACGCTACTTATTTAAAGCTGTTTAAATCTTTGTTCAGCAAATGGACCAGACAAACTGGACTCCCAGTAAAAACGGGTTTTTAAATAAACTAATGTATATGTTGCCTATTTAAAACAGAATCAGATTATGTAGATAAAATGATATTTCTGAAAATATATATCATTATTTTTTTTGTTACGTACCATAAGTATACTCGTATGTGAAAGATCATTATGCTAATATTATAGTAAATTGACAAACGATTATAAGCATAATGAAGTGGTTTTATTTTGGGGAACATACTAGATATTCCAGCAGAACATTGGTCTGTCTTTTGTCGAAACAGGTAATATGTTCCTCAAAATAAAACCACTTCAATATGCTTATAATCGTTTGTCAATTTACTATAATTTTATGTGAAAAAAGTTAAAAATGTTATTTTGATAAAAGGAATTAAAGGCTGAGCGGTATAGTGAAGTACAGTGTCCACAAATGTTTATTTCATTGTGCCACTGGGGGGCTCTTCTAAAACAACCACGTTGAAAGAGCCTAAACCAGCTCCTTAATGCTACAGCATACGCAAGGTACTGATGCTGTTGTGTTTTCTTTTTTTTTTTATCAAACTGGCGACCACGAGCCAGGCGTTACCTAATGGTTAGCGTGCCGGAATCTGAGAGCATATGGTTCACATCCCCTAGCCTCAAATCACGCTCTGCAGCTTTGGATCGTGGGTGCGTTATAAGAGTTACGGTAAATTCCAGCTGTTCGATTAGGGTAGTTCAAGGGTACTGTTGACTTGCTGTCTAGCCTATCAGTTCAAAATTAGGTGTAGCTTTGTAATACCCGAATCAAACAAACAAACTGACAACTTTATCCAAAGATTTTGGTATTACGAAGCATGTACAACACGAATGTCGGCAGCTATATAACAAAACGATTTTCAGTGGCCAGAACACCCGTCATTATACAGATTTATCAAAATAAATATAAAATATGAGGACACTCTGTAGAATAACTAGGCATCAATGGCAAATTAAGGCTTAAATTTCGCTGCTTGGTCGTGGCCTAATGATTATCACGCCCGAACTGGGACTCGAAAGATTCATGGTTCTCATCTCGATTCCGCAAAGACATGCTCCGCATTTCAGGTTGTGGGTACGTTGGAAGAGTAACTGCCAAATCCTGTTATTCGGTCAGACAATAGTAGCCCAAAAAATGGCGGTGACTACTGTTGACAAGCTGCCGTATCTCTAGTCTACTAGTTAAAAATTAAGGACGGCTACCACAGTTATTCCTTCAGTGATTCTGTAGGTTTTTTTAAACACAAATCTTCACTACTGACATATATATTTGATCTTACCTCAGATATAACGGAAGTTTTCATTGTTACTGAATGCACATTATTTCCTATTCTGTAAGCCTTTGTATGCTTAATACGTATCAGAAAAATTCTTAGCTGGTTTTAACATCAAGCCTAAATCACATCGAAATACCCTTCTACAAGTCACGCAAGAAAGAATTCACAGTTACATCGTACTAAATAAAAAACGCCTTATATCACTGAAATATAATGTTTCATTTAAACAGGTAAGATCACATACTGATAGCTGCTTAAAGTCCTCGAACTTACAGCTGTCCTGAAAAACAGAGAGGACGTTTATTTACTTTGTTTTTGTTAGTGAAAGAAAAAGATTTTGACATCTAGAGATAAATACAAATAGTTTTATACAAAGTCACGATCATTCCTACCAAAAGCGAATTCCTTCGAAGATGGATTGCTTGTTCGTCGAAATTTGTGCAAAGAGAAAGCAGAGAGTTAACACCACCTCATTGTGCTACTCTAACTGAATAATGGGATTGGCCATCACATTTTAACGCCCACACAGCTGAAAAGTCGAGCATGTTCGGGAACGGAACTCGAACTTGCGACTCGCATATTACGCGTTGAGCGTCCTAACCACCAGTCCAGGCATGCAAGGATGGAAGGAACTGTACAGGAATGTTCTACAACCTAAAATCTGTGCTTTACCCACCGCATGTATCGGAACCCAATTTTTAGAGTTATAAGTACTCAGATGTAACGTCAAGCCACTGAGAGGCTGGAACAATGAATATTACACCTATAAAACAAATATAAAAAATAAACTAATCAGATGACACCCGATATTAAGCGACTTTCATAATCAAATTCTCAGGGTGTAAAAGAACTCTTTGGCTGTTTGTGATCCCCCCATTTCGACTGTTAGAGGTCTTTCAAACTGCTCAACACACACCCTCAGATGCTGGCGTCAGGCACCATACAACCGCTTCGGTTCAATGGCAGGTGTCAGAGCGTTAAACTTGCGAAATAGATCTTTTTAACATGCCATGTGATTATTAAGACAGACAAATATGATATTAAAATACTTAATAAAGGTAAATTTTACAATTACAGCGTGTGTTTAAAACGTACACATTTTTTAATAGGCTTATTATTTGCATAATATACAATGAAGGTCGCGTTTTTTAGTTATTCACGTTGGCAAGACAAGAGACGTGCAAAGCATTACAAAAGTCAAAGTGAATTAATAATATATGTGTTTTTAAAAATTTCTTTTAATGTTAGTAATTTTTATATGATGCCCAGTTGTTGTTTTTCTCGTCTTGCTGCTTGAGTTAAAGGAAATTGAGTTGCGTGTTTCCTTTCTGCATATTCAATTTAATTATAATGTAAATACTATCTAATAATTCAGTTCCATCTTTTTTATTTAAAATGGATTCGCAAGAATGTAAGTTAGGTTTCGAATACGAGATCCTTGCCCTGATGGTGACATCACACGTCTGACAAATTTTGGCACGGATCCGGCACCATAAGATTTAGCTCTAAACTGCTGCCTACATATAACATGGTACAATACGAAGAAAAGAGAAACATTTTCACGAGCCACCAGATTGAGCAAATCATAAACGTATGCTTTCTCTAATTCTGGCCTGATAAAATTGTATTAAATCTAAACGATACGATTGATCTAAAGACATACTTCTGATTTTCATAACACAAAATTTAGACTGAATTAACACTGAAATACACACAAACCAAACTGATATCTGCCGACCAAATCGGCAAACAAATATTTGTATAATGTTGCATACTCTTCGAATTTCAAGTTTTGTAGATTCAGTAATAAATCTCCAGCCCCCAACCCCCAGTGACACAGCGCTATGTCTGCGGACTTATAACGCTATAAACCGGGTTTAGATATCCGTGGTGGGCAGAGCACAGATAGCCCCTTGTGTATCTTTGTGCTTAACTACAAATAATTCTCCAAGATAAATAAATTTCGGACAATTTCAAGTTGATTATTACAGAAGGTACGAAACCCCGTATCATGCTGTTTCATACGTAAAAGTCTTAACATACATAGTATAAACATTATGATAAAACAAATAATCCACATCAGCAAGTAGAAATCCTTTACGTGTAGGTCTCTACAACTTCGTCCAATCAACATTAAACAACAAAACACTCCAACAATAAACTTCTAAAAGGCCATAAAAATCTCCAAAAATGTCTCACCAATTTTTTTTTCTTTTTGTAATAAAATATTCATATAGTACCAAAATGTTGTTATTATTTAATTAGACACTCAACGTTTCGCTGTACAACTTTGACGAAGCTTTGTTCTGTCAGATTTGGTTTGTGTTTCAGTGGAACGCTCCTGAAGAAGCTGTAAAGTGAAATGTTGAGTGTCTAATTAAATAATAACAACATTTTGGTGTTATAAGGTCGTTTATTTCTGGTATTAATATGTCTTCTATACACCATTATGTAATACAGAAATTAAAGAACAGTCATATAAACCAAGAATTTGAAACTGATACTTCCCCCCCCCCCCACATGGACAGAATGATATAACTCCCTTTCAACCAACTATTCTAGTCATACAAATAATGTTGCTTAATTTGAAGTGATAAAACAGTATCACAAACATCCCGAAACAGTTTGATAGCAGTATTCAACGAGGAACGAATTCTCGTGTAAAGTCCCTCATCGAAAAAACGTGCGTTATAAAACGTGCACAACCCAGGAGTAACAATGAAATAATTAATAAATAAGTACTGGAGAAAAATACCTCATTATCTGTTGATGTCATCACCGATGAGGTGTAGGATATTTACATTCTCCCAAAACTTCACAAAAATACAAAGGCACAGAAGACATATCTGGGAAGAGTTTTAGAATTCCAGACATCAAATCCAGTATTCATACTCACATGCCGACCCAAGATATAAGAAAATAAGTCTAAATGAGACAGATAGTGAGTGAAATGAGCTGAAAACACAACTATTTCAACCTAAAAGTACATTTGTTAATTTTAACACTGCATGTTGCAAAGGAGAAACCAAGTTATCATAACGTATGCTATGAATACTCCTTCCAAATATATCTCAAAATAGAATATTTAAGTTCCGAATAGATCCTATTTTCTATGTGCCATATTAAGGCCATTCAGCTCAAGTATTAAACATGTAACCCTACGACACATTATGGCCGTCCAGTTCAAGTACTCAACACCTGAGTAACCGTATGAAACATTAAGGCCATGCAATTTAAATCATGCATGACTGCAGTTTTAGAATGAAAAAAATCCTATGACACAAGGTTGTCTAGTTCAAGTACTCAACACATCAATAATCCTATTACATATCTAACATCTTCCAGTTCAAGTCATGCATATCTGCAGTATTAAGATGAAAACAATACTCAGAATCTTAAGAGGCCCATTACTAAAAGTCAATTTTTCCACTATTAAATCTTTCCTACCATTTCATGATCTTAACGAAATTCTTTTACTTTTATTCCAACTAAGTGAGCCTCTAGATGCCCTAACCTAATCATTACATGTTTGCTGAACAGCAACAAGACAATCAGTATCCATTAAAGTGATCTGCGTAACTTCAGCAAATATAGAAGAAAAGAGCACAGAAGTCAGTACTTCTCAGAGGAATACCATTTATAGATGGACGACTCACCGAAAAAGTTTCAACACAAAAAACAAAGTAAAATTGACAAAGGTCAACGCTCCCTAAGACTTCGAGATACAAGGAAACTCCTAGGAGAAATAACCATTACATTTAACCCGACTAGAAATATTCGCATAATACATATTTTATCCAACTGTAGAAGAAAAGGGCTAAATCCTATCTGACCAAGAATACCAAATATGTATTTATCAAATGCCTGCATTTGCTCAGTGTAAACCAAATATACCGTCCTCATCAAGAAAATATTCCACGACACAAAATAATGGGATAGTAACAACCCGTATTAACACTCAATAACGAAAAAGATCACAGAAGATAAATATCAGTGGTAACATACGTGCAAAAAAAAACAAAAAAAACATACCGGCAACAAAACAATAGTCCTCCAATTATTTAACAAAGTTTGATCCCCACCCTTGGGAATCAAAACCACGAAAACCCTCACACGTACTCGAGGCAATGAAACAATAGTCCTCCAATTATTTAACAAAGTTTGATCACCACCCTTGGGAATCAAAACCACGAAAACCCTCACACGTAACCAGGCAATAAAACAATAGTCCTCCAATTATTTAACAAAGTTTGATCACCATTCTTGAAAATCAAAGCCATAAAAATCCTCACACATAATCGAAAGCAAATGCTCTGATTATATGCAACGTTTAAAAAGTCAAGATATTCATCTAACATTAAGAGTAACAATTAATTATGAAATCCAGTCGTAAGACCATCAATCCCAGGGGGGTTTTCTTTTAGACACATAATTCAATACATATTACGCGTCATCAGCTGTAAACGGAGTCTTATTTGACAAACTGCAGTCAGAATAACATTCTTAAACACATCTTCATAATAGTAAAATATCCGAAGAACCGGTAGAAGCAACGTTCTCACTACTCTACAATTTCCCGATATATTTTTATATTGTTTAATTCGTTCTGTGTGAATAAAACTATCGATTGCTTCTCTCTCTCTCTTTTTTGCCCCCCCCCCCCAGTGGCACAGCGGTATGTCTGCGGACTTACAACGCTAGAAACCGGGTTTCGATACCCGGGGTGGGCAGAGCCCAGATAGCCCATTGTGTAGCTTTGTGCTTAATTCCAAACAAACACTCAAACTCTCTTTTTTTCAAACCATTTAACCATCGCGTGAACCAAATTTTCTTCAGTTGCCCAAAACTCCAACTGTATTACTTGCTCATCCAAAAAACAAGGAAACTTAGTATCACGTTCAGTCAAATCAACCAGTGTAATTTTGTTTCGTGCCGGTCCTTTTCTGTTTACTATATGTTATGCCTTTTCAGCAAATAATTTACCACTTTTTGACTTCTTAATCAAAGAGTGCGCTAGCACTTTCTCTGTAGGGATGGCACGGACGCTCGTATTAAAGCAATACAAATGTCATCTGTATTTCCTTCTCTACAGGTCAACAGAAGCTAGATATGAAGAGCTACCTAGCATAGTCGCTCTATCTACCATCCAGAGCATCCCAAGGCCGATAACCAGCGAACAGCCAAAAGCGAGGTTTCTTATTTTCGTTCATCATAATCTTTCTTCAACAGGCCTAGCGCCTATCTAGTTCTAGCAGTAACTATAATTTTATCATCATTTGGTAGAGAAAAACAGTCTTCATGATCTTTGACTACCTATTGTTTTATTATTCTATGAAAATTTTATAAAGCTTTAGAAATACACTCTCGAACCTAGTAACCCACGTACGTCATCTTAGTAAACAAACAATTATAAGGAACACAAATTGTCGCTAAATAAAAAACAACAACAACAAACAAGGTAAGGCTGGGTACTGAACTTGACAAAACGAACCAAAGAAGATAGGGATGGAAGTGGACATATATCTGGATCGGCTAATGACCACATAACAGACTAAGCTGACTCGACTTTACATCTACAATAAAATTCTTACATTACTGGATTCTTCACTGGCAAAACAAATAGAACCAAAATTTCTAATCGTAAAATGTTATTCTATTGTAAAATAGTCCTAAAAGTGGTATTCTAAAGTTAACTAAAGGAAAGGTATAGTGATGAAAGCTGAGATTCTATTCAAACACCAAGCTTTCGATAGACAAAGTGGGGAAGCCAATAATGTGGGGATTTTATTCTCCATGTAAAGTCGAGACAGCTTAGTCTGCTTGTAATCATTAGCCAATCAAGTAATTTGTCCACTTCCATCCATATCTTCCTCGGTTCCTTTTCTTTCAAGTTCAGTAGCTAGCCCTAAATAACTTTTTTATTGAGTGATAACTTGGTCCTTATACTTCTTTCTCTTAATCTAAAACAGATACAAAACTGCTGTGGGATTGTTTAAATCTGTTTAAAAACATAAGAATATTGGTATTCAAGCAGTTAAAAAGCTGTGGCAATATCCTAGATTTACTCAAAGTTTAAATCCTGTATACAGGGTCATAGCAGTGTTACTCCATCCTTCTAACATGTCTGAAGTCACTATCGTGTATCCTGTATACAGGGTCATAGCAGTGTTACTCCATCCTTCTAACATGTCTGAAGTCACTATCGTGTATCCTGTGTACAGGATCATAGCAGTGTTACTCCATCCTTCTAACTTGCTTGTCTGAAGTCACTATCGTGTATCTAATTTTTTTGACAGGAAGCATTACGAAAGTATTTTTCCAATAAAAAAAATCATGATTTTCTCTTTGCTTTTTATCTTTACAAACTTGTATGATTGTAAAGAAAATGTACGAATAAGACCGAGTTGAAGACGATGATTTTATTGCTGTTGTTGTTTTTTGTTCTTAGCTTCATCATTGAATTTTTAGCAGTACCTTACAACGTATAACTTAAAACACGCAAAAGCAATTAAATATGAACTTATAGCTCTTTGTACGGCTGTTTTCAACTTCTTTGTTTTGTTTGTTTTTATAAGTTTTCATGCAAAGTTACACAAAAACGATCTGTCGTCCCTAATTTTGAAGTGACAGACTAGAGGAAAGTCAGTTAGTTAAAGTACTCACTGTCAACCTTTGGACAACTCCTGTTTGACCGTCTTGATGGAACTTCAACATACCGTATTTCTTTCACTGTACCCCCCCCCCCAGTAGCACAGCGGTATGTCTGCGGACTTACAACGCTAGAATCCGGGTTTCGATACCCGTGGTGGGCAGAGCACAGATAGCCCATTGTTTGGCTTTGTGTTTAACTTCAAACAAACAAACTTTCACTGTAGAAATCTAGGTGTCGTTCTAAACTCAATTTTCACGCGATCGACACACGCTTGACGAACAATGTTTAGAATAACGATGATCAATAAGGTGACTGTTTACATTTAAATAGTATGTAAATTCATTATCTAGCTTGCCTTTCAGTCTTATCTGTTAGACTGGTTGACGTTTAATCTTCAGTAGCTCC
>NW_013670754.1:16055-21890 GCF_000517525.1 Limulus polyphemus | reverse complement strand
GGGGGGGGGGGCTTGCTCGTTGCTCCCTTTTGAGTTTGATTTATCTCTGTGGCCCAACCCTTCGTAGACGCTGTTACGTAGGAAAAAAAGTTACTTTATTTCCACACTGTTGATTTATGATATATTTATAATATTATTTTTACAATATTGCATTTATTTTAAATATTTTGTTTATAACATACTGCTTACTTATACAAGTAAAAAATATTCTATTAATCATTAACATTTTATTCAGTGTGATCCTTGGGCCTGATGAACACTTGAAAGTTTTTGAATATCCGGTTGCAGTGTGGTCAGTGATAAGCGAAGATCACCTCTCTTCATAAAATCAAGGCGTTACGTATTTTTGATAGCAAATAAGTCACCAGACTAAAACCAGATTCAACCAGATAAGATGTGGGAAAAGCGATAAAATTCAACTTTGCCTTCTCCCAAAGATGTGGAAACTTATTAGCTATTTCACTACTTATCCAGAAATAATCTTTGTCACATTTGAATCTAGCTTGGGCTGTTGAAATATTTTATTCGGGCAGTGAAATTTCAGTGGCCCACTCAGGACTTACGGTGGTCCCCTAATTTTCGGTCATTCAAGTGTGGCCGACGTTGAGAACCACTGATTTATACAACTGTGTACTTGTTTTAAGAGCTTATGGGTAAGCGTGAAAGATAGCTGATGCATTATATTAACGAAATTAAGAGAGGGAATTCCAATTTTCGGGCCTTTTTTTTTAAGGAAGAACTTTTTATATTGATCTAGGTATTTCATTATGATGCTTATACAGATATGCGACTCTTTTAAGGCTTGGAATGCCAATTTCAGGAGAATAATTTCACTTACCACCTCCAGTTGTGTGTTTTAATAGCCTGGGTCGTGTCGAACTTTGGATTTTCGGGTCTGACGTAGACGTCCTGTTGGTGCAAGAAAATATCAAATCACTCTCCGCACTTTGTAATAATAGTGATTGCCAAATCCCACTATTTGATTAAAAAAGAGTAGCCCAAGAGTTGGCGGTGGGTGTTTTTGACTAGCTTCCTTCCCTCTAGTCTATCAGTTGGAAATGAAGGACGGTCTCCAGAATATCTGAAGACAGTAAAAAAAATGATCTTTTTTCATTTCCTGTCCACGATGATATTCAAGATATGGGTGATAATTATATGCAATATACGCTGTGGACTTGATTATTCATATCTGAACAGAGTTTTTAAGTTCTAGTTTCATTTAATGTGTGAGGTTTCTGAATAGAGGTTAAATCCTGTATTCGGTGTACCTCCACCGCTCGCACAGATACATTTCTCTGTATAGTGTTTGTTATTAAGCACAAAGCTACACAATGGACTATCTGTGCTCTGCCCATCACGACGGATATCGAAACCCGGTTTCTAGTATTGTAAGTCCGCAGACATGCCGCTGTGCCACTGGGTGGCTGGAGATTGGTATTTAATTCTATAGAATTCGTTACTGAATCTACAAAACCTGAAATTCGAATAGTGCGCATCATTATACAAATATTTGTTTGTTTCTAATTGAGCATAAAGTTACACAATGGGCTATCTTCGCTCTGCCAACCACGGGTATCGAAACCCGGTTTCTAGCGTTGTAAGTCCGCAGACATGCCGCTGTGCCACTGGGGGCATAAATATTTGTTGCCGACTGTGTAGTGTGAAACCTAGTTTTATTTGTATCTCTTATATGCGCGACGCTATTTTGTTTCTGGTTTAGTTTTTAAAATAACGTTTGCATAAGCATATCAGTTTTTAATTATATATTACACATTTGAACTTCTTATCAATATACGAAGGGTCATATAGAACGTCACTGAATCTTGGTTGGATATTCGTATGAAAATACATGTCGTTTCGCAAAGCATTCCTTCCAATCGTTTTCCCGATATAACAGCGGTAAGTTTACAGACTTCCAATACGAAAAATCCGCGGTTCGATTCCTCGCGGAGAGCAAGACAGTTCGCCCAATATGGTTTTACTCTAACGCAAACAATCAACAATTAATAAATCCTCCCAATCAATGATCCCAGATGATGAAGCAATATATTCTAATCATAATAAGTAATATAGTTTGAACAATATATTTAATTAGCTACGCTCATTACTACCAAAAGTTTATATTAAATTATTACTTTCTGTCAGATGTTGCTTTTTTTAAAATCCAAAAGTCCAAGGAGAAGAATGTAATGTGTTATGCCAGTAAAGTATTAATTGGCTATGTACTCGAGGCAGGCTTAAAACTAATTATAGTGGCTGAAATTCCTTGAATTATTGAAAATAGTGAGTAGTGGTAATGGTGAGTAAAGTAATCCAATCTTTTATAAATCACCCATGAATATGTTTTTCTTTTTAGAAAATGACAGTTCTATGATGCACCGTGGCTCAAACACTAAAAAATAAGTGCACGCATTCACTAAACACACTGGTTAAAGGATCTAGCATTACAGTGAGCTGTTATACTTTAATGTATAACAATACGGTCCCACTAACGAGTTGTTGATTCTGAACATTAAGGTCCTCTCTCTCCCAGTTTTCGAGGGATTATGTTTTAGCACGAGAGAGTGTGTCAAAATGTTTAAAAACAAATATTAGATGAACATGTATTATCTTACTGGATAGCCAGAGAGAGTTGTTCGAGGCGTAATAGAAGATACTTTCATGAATATGATATTAAACTCGATATTAAAACCCTCAAATTACAGACTTCTTTAGTTTTTTTCTACCTTTGGGGTCCACATATTGCATCTTTTTTTTTTCTTGTTGCAACACCCAGTGTAAAGAACTGACGAAACATCCATTTTTTTGTAATAATCAGTGGAAGTTATTGCAATATTCGTCCATCGGTGGATCAGCGGGTAAGTTTCTGGACTTACGATGCTAAAATTCGTGGTTGGATTCCCCATGGTGGACAGATTTCCCGCTAAAAACAACAACAATTACAATATTGATGACGTTTTTTGTTTACATCTTTTAAGGACCGTGTAACCATGCAAAATTAGTATGATATCTGTTCATGTGTACAGAGCTTCAAGAGGGAAGATCATCAAGGTAAAAAACATCCATTCGATTTGTAAGAGCAGTAACTACAAAAATAACGCTATCTTATTTGAGTGACTGGAATTCTACGTTCAATATTTTCCCCAATATTTCTATATTATCCTGTTGTATATATCCTTAGGAGAAAGTTTCAAAAATATGAATGGATATCAATCTTCATATTTAACTGTGCTTCATATTATTCAGTCTTTTGTATCTAGCTCATAATATTAAGGTTAATTTACATTTCATATTTCATGAAACAAGAAGACATTTAATGAAATGCATCATTTTGTGTCAGTTTCCATTTGTAATGTATTCTGGAATAGGAAGACACACACACACACACCAATAATAAAAAAAACGTTATTGATTAAAGTGCCATTCACGCATAAATGTGAACTGATGTATGTAAGATTGAAACTATATAACTAAAAAAATATTACATCAGTTTATATTGATTTCTTCACGCAGAAGCTAGACACTATTTAAAACTTTTGTTACCAACTTTCATGTAACTTGATTAAGTATTTTCATTGTGGGAACGTAAAATCTCAACACGTGTGTTTCTAACCGGTTTTAGTTGAGTTTTTTTTTATCTCCTGTGAGTTTCTGGCAGTACCGCAAACACAAATGATCCTTTTTGAAATTGTTTATTTAAGCATAAAATTGCACAAGGGTTGTTTGCGTTATGTTCACCGCGGGCCCAGAACCCCAAATTATTGCGCAATAAACCCTCAAGCTTACCACTGAGCCACTAGGGGACCGTAGAAAGTACATTTGAAATTATATCTATTTAAATATAATAGTACCGTCTATTTTATGTCCATGTAACTACTTCGCAAGGTGTGGATGGATATTCACCAAAATTGGTGTGCAGGTTCATTAGATTGTTGTTGGAATACATACAAATTTTCAATATTGCATTTTGCGTTTTGCGATTTTTATGGGCGTTTTGGCGTTTTTACCACTACTTCGCCCCCTGTAGATGGATCTTCACCAAATTTGGTATGAAGGTTCATTGAGTCCGTGGGGAGATACATACAAATTTTCAGTTTTGCATTTCGCTGTTTTTAAGGGCGTTTTTTTTTTACAATTACATATAAGGGGAGCAATTTTTCATGTCCTAAGCTAACCTTTCATTAATCATGAATTTACATAACTTCCGTCCAGGTGATGGGTATACTTCAGATGGATCTTCACCAAATTTGGTATGGAGGTTCATTGGTTTTATGGGAAGATACATACAACTTTTCAGTTTTTGCATTTTGCGTTTTGCGGATTTTTATGGGCAAATTTTCGTTTTTCACCCCTGTGTTATGGATCTTCACCAAATTTGGTAAAAAGATTTGTTGGGTCCACGCAGATATACATGTAAATTTGCAGTTTCACATTTTGTGTTTTGCAGTTTTTAATGGGCGTTTTTTACAATTACATATAAGGGAAGCAACTTTTCTTGTTCTAAGATAACCTTTCATTAATCATGAATTTACATAACTTTCGTCCAGGAGTCGGGTACTCCGTCTAGTAGAAAATACAATACGATATTAAAGTGTTTTTTTGTTCTTGCATTTCGCTCAAAGCTTCGAGGAATATCTGGGTTAGCCGTCCCTAATTTTGAAATGATTGGCTAGAGGAAATGCATCGAGCCAACTCTTAGAAGACTCTTTACCAGCGAACAGTGGCTAAAAGGGCGAGTATATTCGGCGACGGGTTTCGATCTCGCGACCCACAGATTGCGAGTCCAGTACCCTAACCACCGAGCCATGTCAGATCCCCCATATTACATATGATCACATATAGGCTAACCGCTGCATTTAAAATGGGTGAAATTAAAAGTGTTTTTATAGGTAAAATACCTCTTAAAAGAATAATGACTCACCCAAATAGATATATATTTCATTATTTTTTTAAAAATACATCTTGCAAAAAAATTCTAATATAAATCTATACTGTATAAATAATAATAATAATAATGAGAACTTAATTTCTAGAGAAGATTGTAATGTGTTATGCCAGTAAAGTATTAATTGGCTATGTACTCGAGGCAGGCTTAAAACTAATTATAGTGGTGCAATGAATTATAGGCAACCTATATTCATGGGTGATTTATAAAAGATTGGATTACTTTACTCACCATTACCACTACTCACTATTTTCAATAATTCAAGGAATTTCAATGCAATGAATTATAGGCAACCTATATTCATGGGTGATTTATAAAAGATTGGATTACTTTACTCACCATTACCACTACTCACTATTTTCAATAATTCAAGGAATTTCAATGCAATGAATTATAGGCAACCTTTTGGATTTGTTAGTTATATACAATGAAGAATTCAACTTATTTCCTCTTATGAAATTATGAATTTTTACTTTGTGCACCCAGAAATCGTAAAACATTTCTCAAATTTAAATATACGAGTTGTTTCTATGATTTCGAACATCATGTTCATTATTTGAAATTAATTTCCTCCATGAACCAAGATTACTTGTACGACCAGTCTTCATATATTTCTTTCCTGAACCAAGATTACTTGTACGACCAGTCTTCATATATTTCTTTCCTGAACCCAGATTACTTGTACGACCAGTCTTCATATACTTCTTTCCTGAACCAAGATTACCTGTACGACCAGTCTTCATATATTTCTTCCCTGAATTAAGATTACCTGTACGACCAGTCTTCATATATTTCTTCCCTGAACCAAGATTACTTGTACGACTAGTCTTCATATATTTCTTCCCTGAATTAAGATTACCTGTACGACCAGTCTTCATGCTCATTCTATT
>NW_013670754.1:9024-15212 GCF_000517525.1 Limulus polyphemus | reverse complement strand
GGCACAGCGGTATGTCTGGGGACTTACAACGCTAGAAGCCGGATTTCGATACCCGTGGTGGGCAGAGTACAGATAGCCCATTGTGCAGCATTGTTCAACAACAACAACAACTTAGAGAACTGTTGTTCATTTTTGTGTCTAAATCTAAACATCGAGTTTAAATATAATAATGTTGTGCAGAATTTATTTTCAGTTCATCGGGATACATTATTAGTATCCTGCTTATTCCCATTAACTGGGTTGTCATTGTATATGTAGGCCAACCCTTTCAATACAACTTTTCTACTCTTAAAATAGAAACGATATAAGTACGTATCAATGACCTAGAATACACCAAAGGGATTGAAACGTCGCATTCAAAATATACGTAAAAACATACGCTGGGAAAATGTAATCCAACAGCAATGAGAGGGCTAAAGTTTTATTCGTGAAATTTTATGAAAAATATAGAAATAACTGAATAATCATTTACAAACATAGTTACTGACAATCTGAGAGTAGATTTTATGTTTAAAAACAATTAATTAACAAAATCAAAAGAATAATTCATATAGAATTTAGTAAAATATTGTATCTTCATTTGTTTTTCTTTTTGAAATTTCGCGCAAAGCTACTTGGGGGCTATCTGCCCTAGCCACCCTAATTTAGAAGTGGTAGACTAGAGGGAATGTAGCTAGTCATCACTACCCACCGCCAACTCTTGGATTACTCTTTTACCAACGAAAAGTGGGATTGACTGTCACATTATAACGCCCTTACGGCTGAAATGGCAAGCATATTCGGTGACGGAACTCGATCTCGCTACCTGCACATTGAGAGTCGAGTACCCTAACCACCAGGCCATGCCAGAATATTTTATCCTTTTTTTCATCGTTAGACGTTGTACAAATAAGAACATAACTGGTAAATACATAGCGTAATCAGCCAATACGTTCAAGACTAACAATATCATTCAAGGGTTTTATCCTTTTTTTCATCGTTAGACGTTGTACAAATAAGAACATAACTGGTAAATACACAGCGTAATCAGCCAATACGTTCAAGACTAACAATATCATTCAAGGGTATTTATCTTATACATTTACAAATAAAATTTAACAATTTGAAAATGGATTTCTTATAACACAAATATATATAGTAGCTTACAGCTGTTGTTGTTTTTCTTATAAAAAGACGCTCAGATTTTAATTTATAACTTGGTTCTACGAATACTTCTCCAATAACTTGCTGAACAAACAAACTGTTAGTACTATTTTTAAAACTTTTAAGAAACTCACTGCTAAGCCTTTACATCTTCAGAATTAATGCATTTATATGTGTTGGCCAATCAACATAAAAATCCCGATAAATAATTTTATAAGTAGTTCAGTGCTACCGCTTAATAGAGAGGCAGGCCCGGCATGGCCAGGTGGTTAAGGCGCTCGACTCGCAATCTGAGGGTCGCGGGTTTGAATCCCCGTCACACCAAACATGCTCGCCCTTTCAGCCATGGGGGCGTTATAATGTGACGGTCAATCCCACTATTCGTTGGTAAAAGAGTAGCCCAAGAGTTGGCGGTGGGTGGTGATGACTAGCTGCCTTCCCTCTAGTCTTACACTGTTAAATTAGGGACGGCTAGCGCAGATAGCCCTCGTGTAGCTTTGCGCGAAAAATTCAAAAACAAAAAACAAACTTAATAGAGAAGCTTTAAACACGAATTTGCCCTCAGAAACAAGGAGTAACTGATATTCCTTCGTAAAATAAAACCGTTTTTCAACAATAATTTGTATGCAACACCACTGCTACACAAACTATCACTAGGCATGGTAGTGCTTAGTATGTAGGGATGGGTCCGAAAAAAAATGGCCGACGCCTATTTTGTAGTGCTCATTATAGTCTCAAATCTCTCTTATAACAATCTAAGAGACTTAAAACACCTAACTTACGTTTTCGAGGTTTTCAAAAGCTATTAAGACCTTCAGCTTAGCCAACAAAACATTGCTAAAGTAAAGAACTGGCGAGTAGCGTAACAGCCAAATGTTCTGATTATTCTGATTCTGGCGTCAGAAGGACTAGTTCACCAATGCTTCAAGTTGTTACGATGGTTTATACACCAAAATGTTGCATTTTAACTTGGGGAGTGCAGAAGCAGTATAGAGTTTCACTAACTTTAACACATGATGTCCATCAAGATAACTGCTGCCTTCATAACGACTGCCATTCATTATAAAATATTCTTTGGTGTTGTTTACAAAAAGAGGGGAAACAAGTAATAAAAATAAATAAATAAGGATGATGTAGGGATGGCAATGCCAAAAAGTACAGAAACAAGATAGGGATGAATACACAAAAACCATACAAATATTCCTACATAAGTAGCCACTGAGTCAATGTTATAAGCTTATGGAATCAGCCATTGTAAGACTTTGTAGCATTATTAAGTTTAAATATTTTCATGCAAACCTGAATTCATCCAAATGAAAGGAATTCAACATTTAGCTGTAGATACAAGTTTTTCAGAGAAATATTTGGCTACTTTTATAAGGATCTTTGTATGGTTTTGTGTATTCATCTCCACCTTGTTTATGTACTTGATAGGATTGCCATCCCTACATCATACTTATTTTTAAAATGTTTATTACTTGTAAATAATAGAAACACGAATCATTTTCAGATCTAGTATTTATAATAACTATATTTTGTAAATATAAATTCCAAATAAAATAAAATAAAAGTTTAAATTCGGAATTATTTATTTTAGTTTAAAGAATACATTTACCATCTAAATACATAATATCAGAGTAATAAAAATGTTAGTATTATGTGTCCTGCGAATGCAAACATAAATATATATAGTACAATATCTGGCACATATTTTCATTATCTATATTTCAACATGAAAACAAGCAATGGTTTTGTTAGTATCTCTGATAAGTATCGACAGCTATCTTACCTGAAATTATACGACAAAAATACAAAACCCTATAACTCAAGCATTTTGTTATGGATTTCGCGCAAAGCTACACGAGGACTATCTGCGCTAGCCGTCCCTAATTTTGCAGTGTAAGACTAGAGGGAAGGCAGCTAGTCATCATCACCCACCGCCAACTCTTGGGCTACTCTTTTACCAAGGAATAGTGGGATTTACCGTCACATTATAACGCCCCCACGGCTGAAAGGGCGAGCATGTTTGGTGTGACGGGGATTCGAACCCGCGACCCGCAGATTGCGAGTCGAGCGCCCTAACCACCTGGCCATGCCGGGGCCCTAACCACCTGGCCATGCCGGGCCGTTTTGAAAGGTGAACCTCTTTTCATCAGGGACAAATTGAGATTTTTTTAATCTACGTATTTTCTTAACATCATGGAATACCGAACATCAATTTATTTTACATAAAAATACCTATGTTCATAATTGCTTAAACTAGAACAGTTACTTCGTACAGTAGACGTTTTGATAATAAAACGTGAACATCATAGTTTTAATATATATATATAATCGAAAACGCTTAGATGTAGTTGCAGAAGTCCTATACATACGGACAAGGTGATTATGAAGAAAACTCCATACTTAAAATTGTAATATCTTCAAAACTACTAGTTCTGCGGGAAATATATTCCATTAGACGCACATTTAAAATCACAAGTTTCATTCAGGAAAGCTTGAATATAGTAAAAGCGTTTAAGATTATCACAACATATTAAGCCTTTCCCTAAATGACGTTACGGCAAGCACCATCTGTTCTGAGTACTATTCACCGATCCCCGTGATCTCATTTCTAATGGTCGTTTACATATCCTTCACATTTCGCGTGCTATTCCGATGGGAATTCCTTTTTTGAGAAAATTCCACAAAGAAAACTTTGGAAGCGCAATATTCGGGGATTTCGCCGACTAGGATTTGTTTGTTTGTTTTGATTTTCGCGCAAAGCTACACGAGGGCTATCTGCGCTAGCCGTCCCTAATTAAGCAGTGTAAGACTAGAGGGAAGGCAGCTAGTCATCACCACCCACCGCCAACTCTTGGGCTACTCTTTTACCAACGAATAGTGGGATTGACCGTCACATTATAACGCTCCCACGACTAGGAAGGGAATGTACAGTGTTGTTTAACCAGAATGAAGCCGCTAATCAGGGACAGTGCCAGCTTTTTCCAGACAGACAAAGAAGATAAATAAAGGAAATGGTTGTTTGATAGGAAAGCGACTGAGGTTTTAAAACATTTTTTACCAAATAAAGTTCATGATTCTCGGTAATCATGGGGTGAAATGTGGTCCCCTGGGATAATTTTAGTTCTTGAGTTATTATCACTTTAAATATTGTATACTGTTTTTAATCACCAGTAGTATTTTCGACGTAACTGCTGTGAGTTTTACAATTGTTATTTACCTTTTCACTGTGCAAGATTTTCAGAACATACCTGTTTGGGTCTAACAGTTATACATACAGTCTTGGTCAAAATGTTTGCATGCTGTTCTGTATTGATGTTATTGTCTACATGTATGGAGTAGTTATTGAGTAAATGTCCGAGTAGTATTGTTTGTTTGTTTGAAGATGAGCACAAAGCTACACAATGGGCTATCTGTGCTCTGCCCATCACGTGTATCGAAACCCGGTTTCTAGCGTTGTAAGTCCGCAAACATACCGCTGTGCCACTGGGGGGCACCCGAGTAGTAACAAAGAAGGTAGCGTATGATCGTACAAACATGTACGAGTTTTTATTCTGGTCTGTATAAGTTGTTTTGAGCATTTATTTGTCTAACCACGCATACGCATATGTTGTGTATAAAAGGGTGTGATTTTGGTATAATCTTTTTCGAAACAATTCAACACTTTGTTCAAACAATTTCTCTGCACTTGGTGTAGAATCATGCCTTGTCACGTGACAGAAGTTATAGGGCGTCAAATTGTTCGACTGTACAGAAACGGAATGAAGCAAACAGACATTGCCAGAACAGTAGGGTACCCACAGTGTACTGTATCCAGAATCCTGAAACGTCATTGCAAAGTCTACTGGCAGAAGCCGAAAAACTACTGTCCGAGATGACCGTGTTTTGATCAGGTTAACATGTCAGGTCGAATGATGTCTTGCAACACCTTACGACAGGAATGACAGGAACACATTCATTCCAGGGTATCCAGAAAATCAGTGAATAGGAGACTGACCTAACAAGATTATTTTACAAGAAGGGCTATCTACAAACCGATATTAATCAGAATTCACCGCCATCACCGTGTTGCTTGGGCAAGACAACATGCCAATTTACAGTTAGGACACTGGCGACATATCATATTTTCAGATGAGTCCTGTTTCCGGCTTGTTAAAGCTGATAGTAGAATTCGTGTTCGTTATTTGCCTGGGCAACAAATGAGGGAAGACTGCCCCACAGAGAACACACAGGAGGTGGTGCAGTACGTGTTTGGGCAGCTATTCGGCATGGTAAAAACTGCTCTTCATATCCTTCATGGTAACGTCAATGACGCCACCTACAGGCACCAAATGGTGATGATATTTCTACCATATGTTAGGACAAGTTTGGCAATATATTTGTGCTTCAGGATGACAGTGCCTACTGCCCACAGTGCAGATATTGTACAGGTTTATCCAGACCAGGAGGACGTTACAAGATTGCCATGGCCAGCAAAGTCTGCAAATTGTAATCCAATTGAGAACTGTTGGGCAGAACTGAGCCGAACAATTGCTAACCACGACTCTAGATCAGCAACTGTAGCTGAGTTGCAGCCCCTTCTAGTGACGAGTTGGGATGAAATCACGGTGTATTACATCAATAACCTCATCGACAGCATGCTAAGTCGCCTTGCGGAGGTTATTAGAGTACGAGGAGGACCAACCAACTACCTAATGTTTACTATGAACTAATATAAGGTTAAATACGTTATTTATAATAATTTGATGTTATACTTTGTCATTATGTATGTTTTGGTAAGGTTTTATTGTGATAGGTTAAATGCTGAATTACAGGTGTCTGATAATGTTCGTTGCTGTTCTAATAAATCGTTCATGATATCCATTGAACCTGTCTCATTACGAATTTACTGTATTTTTCGGTGTATAAGACGCACTTTTTTACCCCAAAATTTAATGTCAAAATCTGCTTGCGTCCTATACACCGAAGGTATGAATAATATATATACGATATACACAAGCCATGTAGTAAATATATTTAAATAGGCATGCATAGTTTAGTTA